>NW_023615446.1:0-180001 GCF_013339695.2 Rhipicephalus sanguineus
TTTTTCCTCAACTAATTCCTTAACGGGGGGTTTCAATTGTTCCAGATCATTGTCGCTGCTGTCCCCAAAACAGAGAAACATTCCTAGGCTTTGCGGCAGCCGATTGCGATGTGACCTAGCTCTTTGCAACGG
The DNA here is from genome assembly GCF_013339695.2 of Rhipicephalus sanguineus. NCBI lineage: Eukaryota > Metazoa > Arthropoda > Arachnida > Ixodida > Ixodidae > Rhipicephalus > Rhipicephalus sanguineus. The sequence continues at coordinate 133 of NW_023615446.1, forward strand.
TGGATACAACAGGCTTCCTAGCCTTACACGCCTTTCTTTCTTTCGATCTTCTGAGTGGCTCACTGTAGACGTGGACTTAGCAGGACTGCCTTTCTTTTTCTTATCTGAGGGTGCTGTCTCGTATTCGGGTGTACTTGATGCCTGATAAAGTGCTAAAGCCATCGCCTTTTCTCAATTATCCTGTCGTCTTCAGCCCATCCTTTTGTTCTTCTCAACTTCCTCCCAGCACTCCTCAATTTCATCATCCTCCGCCCCGTTCTCCTCTGAATAGCCTTAATCAGCTGTGACTCTCTCTCTTCTCTCCTCAATTCCCAGCTCTTCACACAGTAGTAAGGGGTCTGGACTCTCTAGCCTCCTTTACCAACTCCATGGTCTTCACGAGTGAGGACTTTCTGCCCGCCGTGACGTTAGGTAGCGAACAAGCGAAGCCTAGACGCACGGTAAAACACTGCCAGCTTTAGAACATGAAAGCTAAAATGGCGAATAGCTGTGACGTATGGTAGCGGTTACAACGAAGCCTATACGCACAGAAGATTACACACAGATTTAGAAAACTTCAAAAGCTAAAACCTGGCAAAACTCAAAGAAAGTCAAGCACTCACCATATCGTTGAGGCCCCGAGTCAAGCCATGGGCATCCCGTTGCTGCTCACCAGTTGATGTGTTCAGTTGTCAGCAGCATCACACCGCTGCCATCCAGTTGATCTAGAGTCCCGGGCTGCCATCCAGCCAGCCAGAGTCCCGGGGAGATGTCGAGAGAGGAGCCGGAGCTGTTAACAGTAACGTTTATTACATATTTACAGGTAGCGTGTTGCTACATGATGGGGTTAGCATCATGGAAGCTCTCGAGCCTTCTGGGAGCTTCTCGGAGCTTGTGAGAGCTTGAGAGAACTTGTGAGAGCTTGTCGGGGAGCGCATCGGCGCTCGCATTTTTATGTCCTGGCCTTCCCAGGGTTCCCTGTAGGAAAAAACAATGGAGGCCAGGACAGTCCAATGAAAATTTCCATCTTCACCTCCGCCCCCAAAAGGGGAAGGTGAAACGCCGCCTCCTTCCCAGCCCACGAAAGGAGGAAAGAGGCATGTCCAGTTCGTCCCATGGCGAGGGAAAAACACTGCCCACCGCGCACTACACGGCACAGCACGAAGACGTGAGTCTTACGTGGAAGTGAATATCGTAGTCTGTTGCAATGATGGGAATGCGGCGCCAGGCAGACCACGAATTGTGGAAACAGCGGCAACAAGGCGCCACGGAGAACGTGGGAAATGCATCCGCAAGACGGTTCCCAGACGCTGGGCCCTTTTCCCGGGGTACCTTGACGACAAAGCAAGCCGCCTTGACGGCCAACAACTCTTCCTAATCTGTCAGTCGGTCAGGCGTGCCAAAGAGTTTTATGAGGGGCGCAGACAAACCTGAGATAATTATACGAACGACTGTCGTGCTGTCGCCGCTCTTGGTGCAGCTCTGGAACCACTGACCCGGAAGAAATCAGGGTAGCCTTAGCCGCAACGTCTCATGCGTCAAAGCGGCGCCAAGCCAGGCAGGCCGATCATAACACTGTATAGATCTGTAAAGGCCGCGTAGATCTGTGGTAGAATACTCGACTGCCACGCAGAAGGCCTGGGTTCAACTCCCATCCAATCCTGGATACATTTTATTTATTTCAGTCTTTTTTCTTATTTCGCACGATAGTGGTTACGGACACTGGCGGCGGAGGACAAGTGTCCCACTGCCGTTGTGATCTGATAAGAGCTTTCGCCTGTAAAAAAGCATTTGTCGAGCCATTGTTGTAGTGCATCCAACATCTAAGTTTAAATGGGAAGTTTCACTATGCTTTTTTCAGGCGGGTAGGTGAGCCGCGAAAAAAAATCGCCAACAGAGAAAGGGGAGAAGCATACAAAGCGTTACTCACAAAACTGCTTTTATTGCACGAGAAGAGAAGCATATATAGTTTCACATTTCAAGCCACTGCGTATGCCTGAGAATAGGTGCGAAATTGTGCCCAATGTTCACCGCTTCACTGTTCTTAGTTATGTCATCACGTATTACTTCACTCTGATATCATGGTTTGTTGGTGCTTGTGTTGGCTTGTTTGTATTTTGCGTGCAGTAACGTCGTCCCCCTCAAATCGCCTTGATGTCAGTCAGCAATCAAGATTGGGCACACTTTCTATTCTGCCCTCCCTCTGCGCGTGTTCTTGAGCTTCACTTGCGTGAAAAATGCTGCCGTGCCAACTGTCCTTGACCACAACGGTTGTAAAACTCACTGCTGTTAGTTAACCGAAATATGTTTTGCGAATACACTGGTTGTTATGCTTGCTTCATATTTTTTACAACCCTTTGTTTATTTTACAGACATGCAGGCGGAGTGTTTTACGGAGCACACAAATGGAATGACGTGTACAAGACATGCGCACTTTTAACGCAACAACATAATGTCCTCATGTAAGGAGTGCTGAGGACAAAGAAGGTCATAAGTTTGGTGAAGATAAGCTTCGGGCATCGGAGATATTGTGATATAGAGAACGCCGTTCGAAGCTAAGCCTTCCGGCTAGGCCGGGTGGATACTTTTAAGGAAAATCGTGCATATTAGTCAGCGACTTGAACCGTCAGTTGTTGGTGCTAAGTTACTTTGTGACCTAATCAACAACCTAACAAAAATATGAGATCACATCAGTTTACAGACCGCCAGGAGGACGGGTCGTTCTGGTGGTTGGAGGAAAAATAAAATAAAATAATAAAGCAAGAATATCTTGCGTGGTTCCGAATGGGCAAAATGTTGCTGGCACTGTGTGTTTGCTGTCTATTCGATGGCCATAACAACCGAAGAATCAGTCAAACTAGTCAAACCAAACCTTTAGCAGTGCTGGCGAAATAGCGATAGAAGTGACTAACCCTACCGCTATTGCCGCCGGCGCTAGCAAGCACACGTTTTGCTGCAAGATGGGTTAATGTGGATAATCAGCCGCCGCCGTAGCATGACAGCTAAGTTGATCGGCTGCTAAGCTTGAGGATGATAGGGGCTTTTAGTGCCTGATTTTGTGTGCGTGACTACCTTTGCTCACTATCTCCATCTATCCCAACCGCGGCAATCGGTTCTTGCTTTTCTCATTAATGCAAGTGATTGTGGAATCACGTGAGGCGTTCACTTTCCCACATATTTTATTGCTGCTTGCTCTCCGATGTACAACCAAAGCCGCTGTCGTTCTTGCGGGCGTCTTCTTCTCACGCGCTAGGCTCGAACGTGCGGAGCAGCTGAAGCGCAACTTCGTCGTCTTCTCTCGCGTTGACGGCTCGCCATAGGGCCCCCCCTCTAGCGAGGTAGCCAGTGCGCGAAGGAGCGATCCTTATGAGTAGCTGGTAGTTGCTACTGTTGCGAAGCGCGTTCGTCTGGTGTTGGAGGATGGCTTGTCGTCTGCGAGGACGGCGTCGGTGTCGAGGAAGGCTGGCTTAATGCGGTCAATGGAGACACTGTCCTCGCGTCCATTAGGCAGCAGGACAAAATGCTTGGGGCAACGCTTGATGACTCTAAAGGGTCCGTCGTAAGGCGGTTGTAGTGGTGGTCTGATAGCGTCGTGCCGTACGAAGACGTGTGTGCAATCCCGCAGAGCATGACTGACGAAACGTGGGCGTGAGTGTTGACGTGGTAGGATAGGAGACACGTCTTTCATGGCGTTCCTGAGGCGACTGGCATAATAAGCAACGTCCATTGGTGGTACCGGAGACACGTCGAAAAACTGGCCAGGAGGCCTTAAGGTCGTGCCAAAAACGAGCTCAGCTGAGGAGCAAGAAGCGTCCGTGCGTATCGTGCTGCGAAGGGCGAGGAGGACGAGTGGCAGTCGCTCCGTCCAGGGTATCAATGATCGTGAGTCCATGAGCGAGGCTTTGAGTTGGCGGTGAAACCGCTCAACCATGCCATTCGACATAGGGTGGTAGGCTGTCGTCTTGATGTGGTTGACACCAAGCATGCGGGACAAAGTCCGGAAGAGCACGGAGTCAAATTGACGACCTCGATCCGTTGTGATGGTCTTGGGAACTCCGTAACGGCTTATCCACACGGTGATGAGTCCGTGGGCAACTGACTCTGCGGTGATGTTGGTGAGCGGTAGTGCCTCAGGCCACCGCGTGAACCGGTCTACGCACGTTAATATATACCGGCTGTTTTCCGATGGGGGCAAAGGGCCTACGAGGTCCAGGTGCACGTGACTGAACCGTGAGTCCGGAGGTGTGAAGGTACCCAGTGGGCTGACTGTGTGACGCTGGACTTTGGTTTTGCTGGCACTTGAGACAAGCACGTGTCCAGCGGCGGACGTCGATGTTCATACGTGGCCATAGATATCGCGCTGTGATGAGGCGTTGAGTCGCACGTATACCGGGGTGCGACAAGGAATGCAAGGCGTCAAAGATACTGCGGCGAAATGGCGCTGGAACGTACGGGCGAGGACAACCGGTAGACGTGTCACAAACGAGGGGAATCACTCAGCCTGGAAGTTGGACATCTTCGAGCTTGAGGGAGTTCTCTTGGCGTCGGAGAACCTGAAGTTCGCTGTCCTCCTGTTGTGCAGTAGCCATGGCTGCAAAGTCGACCGGCGGGCGCTCATCCATCGTTGCGTTGATTTCTACGCGGGATAGTGCGTCAGCCACGGGGTTGTCTTTGCCACTGATGTGCCGGATATCGCTCGTGAACTCCGATAGGTAGGCAAGCTGGCGGATCTCACGTGGGGTGTGGGCAGAGTTGGTAGCAGTCGAGGTAGACGTGAGCGGCTTGTGGTCGGTGAGGATATGGAATTGCCGACCTTCGAGGACGTGACGAAAATGCTGACAGCCAAATAGGCCGCGAGTAGTTCGCGACCGAACGTGCTGTAACGGGACTCGGTCTGTGAGAGTTTCTAGAGAAGAAAGCGACCGGCTGCCAAACTCCGTCGACCAACTGCTGCAGGACTGCTCCGATGGCGACGTCGGAGGCGTCCACGGTGAGTGACGTGATGGCGTCGCTCTTTGGATGCGCGAGGAGCGTTGCGTAGCCAGAGCTTCCTTGATGGAACTGAAAGCTGTCTCAGCGTCGTCTGTCCAGGAGATGGAAGCGTTCGGCTTCGTTTGACCGGACAGAAGTGCATGTAGCGGTTGCAAGATGGCCGCGCAGTGTGGAATAAACCGACGGTAATAGTTGGCAAGCCCGAGGAATTCACGCAGTTTCTTCGTAGTTGTTGGCCGTGGAAACTGCAATATAGCTTCCACGCGCCCCGTCGGTGGAGAGATCCCACGGGAATCCACGCGATGGCCAAGGAAGTCCAGTGAGGAAACTCCGAACTCGCTCTTCGATCCGTTGACGACAAGTCCATATTTCCGGAGCCGCGTTGAAAACCCGACGCAGGTGAAGTTCGTGATCTTCTGCTGAAGTGCTGAAGACGAGGATGTCGTCGATGTACGCGAAGCAGCAGGTCAAACCACGAAGCACCTGGTCCACGAACCGTTTGAAAGGTTTGTGCTGCGTTTTGTAGACCGAAGGGCATCCGTATGTATTCAAACATGCCAAAAGGTGTTAATATGGCAGTATTCGGTACGTCGGAAGGCTCGACAGGTATTTGGTGGTATGCCTTCACTAGGTCAATTTTGCTGAATACGGTGGAACCGTGCAGCAATTCCGTGAAGTCCTGGATGTGCGGTATCGGATAGCGGTCCGGTACCGTCACTTTGTTGAGGGCGCGATAGTCACCGCACGGTCTCCAGTCACCTGAGGGTTTGGGGACCATGTGTAGTGGTGATGACCAGGCACCGGAAGAAGGGCGGACGTATCCTAGGTCAAGCATGTGCTCGAATTCTTGCCGTGCTATCTTGTAACGGTCAGGTGCGAGACGACGAGCACGTGCAAACACCGGTGCTGCTACTGTCACAATGTGATGAGTGACATTGTGGCGCACTGGGTCTTCAAGAGATGGAGCACGGAAGAGGTCGGAAAATTCTTCTAGAAGCGTAGACCACGGCGGAGAGACTTTGGCATGAGCTTGCACGAGACGTAAGGGTGGTAAACTCGATGTCACGCCTTTAACTGTTAGGTGGGTGTCAGAATCCACGAGGCGGCTATGTCGTAGGTCCACCATAAGCTTAAAATGCCAAAGAAAATCCGCACCGATAATTGGTACACGCACGTCGGCGATTAAGAAAATCCAACGAAACGTGCGTCTCAAGCCGATGTCAAGCGTAACAGACCTCTGTCCGTAGGTCCGTATGGTGGAACCATTAACAGCAGTGACAGGCGGCGTGGTCTGGCGTCGCCGACGGTCCTCCAGCGTAGGAGGAACAACACACACTTCGGCACCCGTGTCGATGAGGTACCGAACTTTGGTGACGCGGTCCGTGAATGGAATAGGCGGCTGTATGTCGGGCCTGCAACACTGGCCGCCGTCAGTGCGTGGCCCGGCGTTTCCCGCAAACTGGCATGGCTGATGGCACTGACGAGCGCGTGCCCCGTATCGGTGGTGGTACCAGCAGACGCTGCGAGGCAGACTGGCGATCCTATCGCGGCTTTGGCGTCGCTGTCGTGAAGTAGTGCGTCGGTGGTCTGCTTTCAGCGAGCTCAGTTCAGCGGCCAGCTGGTCCACTTTGCGGTTGAGCTCCTCGATAGCTTGAAGGAGGCGGTCTAAGCGGTCATCGCGGACCGGCGCAAAGTGGGAAGAATCACGTCTCTCAATTGCAGATATGGACGGGGGCACCGACCTCCATAACTCTTGTCGGCCATCTGTGCCAGTGAGTCGAGAGTTTCCGTGGAGGACACACTCAAAATCATCCGCACCTGCTGCGGCAGTCGCTGTAGGAAGAGCTCTCGTAGGATGGATGCGTCCAATGCAGCAGGGTTGTCCCCGATGAGATGTCGCATGCGACGCAGAAGCTCCGTAGGTTTGCGGTCACCGAGTTCCTCCGCGGTGAGCAGCTGCTGCAGCCTACGCTGTTCCGACTCGGTTGTTCGGCGGATGAGCTCTGCTTTAAGAGTGTCGTAGGGGTTGTCAGGAGGCGGAGAGCGCAGAATGTCTCTTACGATGGCGATGACAGCAGGTGGTAAGGCGCCAATGACATAGTCGTACCTCGCTGATTGCGATGTTACGCGGTGTCGTCGGAAGAGTGGCTCGACGCTCAGAAACCAGAGTTCCGAGTCCGCCTGCCAAAACTCCGGTATCTTGAGAGTAGTGACGACAGGGTCGGGTACCGTGGGATTCGGCGTTGCGTCACTGTTGGGTGTGGTGTCCCATGGTCAGTCGGAATGTTACGTTGCAAAGTCCTTACTGTAGTCACCGAAGAACGGGGATGGCCGTGACGCTCAGTGCGTTGGCGAAGGGACGAGCAGGAGGCGCGTTGCCGTTCGATGTCCGGGTCACCACTTGTGGGATGACGTGAGGCGTTTCACTTTCCCACATATTTTATTGCTGCTTGCTCTCCGATGTACAACCAAAGCCGATGTCGTTCTTGCGGGCGTCTTCTTCTCACGCGCTAGGCTCGAACGTGCGGAGCAGCTGAAGCGCAACTTCGTCGTCTTCTCTCGCGTTGACGGCTCGCCATATGATCATTATCACGGTCGCCATTTCGGGCCTCGGTAGCTGCATTAGATGTGGGCGCATAAGGAAAATCCTGTACACTTATATTTCGGTGGATACAAAGCAAAGCGAAATTATTCAATATTATTGCGGGATCCCGCACTACGGCGTGTCTCAGAATCATATCAAGGTTTGTGACACTTAAAAGAACAGGAGTTTAATGTCGATAATGTAGTACTAGAAACGAGAAGATGAAGGAAACACAACAATATCCCTTGCTATCATCTGAAGGTTTCTTCTGAGAGGTATATATCAAGTGAAAAAACTCGAGATTTTTTAGGTGATGGTCGGTGACCAAAAGTGCTGACAGGCGTTTTGTTCTGCGACCTTTCCGCGCACCTTTTACAACAATTTGGCATATTTATGAACAAGCCTCCCTAGAATGTTTTTCAAACATTCATGTACCTTCCCTGAAAAACTATTTCGGCTGATTACGCTGAAGATTTGTTACATTATACTGCAACGCCCTCCAAAAATGATGAAAAACTTTGAAAAACTATTTCAGTGATAACTCTGGAAAAGCAAGGTTGATTGGGGAGTCCCTTTTCCGCGTAACAAGGGAGGGCAATAGATTTTTTTCTTTTTTACGAAGCAGATGCAGCAGCAAATTCTCTTTTCTAGGGCATAAACCCCCTGTTATGTGGAGTGTGCGAAATTTCACAATACTCTGTATTTTCTGAGAAACGGTAAAATAATTATTACACCCGAGCCAAAAGTCTCGGTCTCTTCTACAATATGCTTCCAGACACTGATATTATCTAGGAACAATCCTGCATAAAATGAGGACCTAGCAATCGAAATTCAGTTCCAAAACAGTACTAGAGTGTACTAGAACAGGGGAGTGCTCGGAACGGCCCGCAGCACCAATGTACAAAAAGTGAAGCCCAAACAGGGTTAATCCACCTGCGGTGCTGCGATCGGTAGTCTGCAATGTGCCGTCGTTTAAGAGTTGCGTCAAATTTCTTCCATTGTACTTCACATTTTGTGTTACTTTTTCAACTAACACGTAACAACTGAAGCTGGCTTTTAAGAAAGGAAGGAAAACCATAACCGCTATACAAGGTGCCACTAAGAATAAAGCCGCCATCTACAGCTGTGATTTGAACCCGGGCCTTTTCAGTGGGAAGCGGGCATTCTGCCCCTGCACCACCTCGGCGGAGCAGCGCGAAACTCTTAAACGACGATACATTGCAGACTACCGATCGCAGCGCTGCAAGCGGATTGACCCTGTTTGGGCTTCACTTTTCGAAGCTCGTTCCGAGCACTCCCCTATTCTAGTACGCTCGAACAGTATCTAGGGAGCCTCTGCTTCATTGGCAGAATCACCCTCAAATAGCTACCACCTTACGACAGAGGATGTAATCACTACATTGATTTTGTGAGAGCAGTTACCTACGCCACAGATAGGTGCCACCCGGCATCTGCCGTGCTATCGAACTCAGCGCGACCAAAGTGTGAAATGGGACAACACTACCCTGCTTCATAGGATTGCTTGGGCAGCGCTACAAAACGATGACAGATTAAAACGAGTACTTTGACATCTGCGCGTTGCACACAGCTTTGACTTTTCTTTATTCTTTTCTGCGGCCGTTTGTTAACGCGACAGCGTTAATGCCAGTGTCAGCAAGGAACAGAAAGGAACAGAAAGCCTAGCAAGGAACAGAAAGCCATGATCATCTGATGTCCAATATGACGGCGATAGTCCTGTAAGAGCTAGGGCCGCAGGCATCCTGGTAATTCAATAAATAAAACAACAAAAATGACCACTGACTGTTTAGACCTTTGGCCCTCAAGGTGTTTTCTCGGCGGTTTTCATTACTTTAAAAAGTATTCTGTATTTCGAATGGACATTTATCCATTCGTCATTAGAAATTTTCAAATATTTTCCCACCCGAGCGGTTTTTCTCTTGTACTGCTTCAGTTTCAGATATGCAAAATATGGCTGTACTTCATACCACAGTATAGTTCAGGCTCCTGAAAACGTTCGTTTGGTAACAATAAAGCTCACATAATCTTTAAGCAGTCATCCGAAAGCTGTTCTCCAAATCAACACTTTTTAGACAATTTACGTCTGATTCATTCAATGGATACCCACTCCAGCATTTTTCAAGTAATCTGAGTACGCTTGAGTACGTAAGGGCTAGGTGGCCCAATGTCTGGGGTTCGCCAAACTTTAGATATTCTATTTAGAAATTACTTGTTCAAATCACGATTTTGCTTTTGTCGGTAACTAGGCATGTATGTTATGAATAACTTTATTGATGTCCTGAGGAGTCAGTCCGGGACTGATGCAGATCCGCTCCCACGTCGGGACAGAGAGGCCAAGCCCCTCTGCCGCCACGCGGGCCCTCTGGACAGCCCTGAGTTGGTTCGCCAGCGCGCCACTGTGCAGCATTTGCCTGCCACATCTGTTCACCTGAGAACCATCACCAGCCAACGCCGAGCAGCGCCAGAGCATGTGATCTAAATTGAGCAAACCCCCACACTCACTACTATAGGACTGAACTTCCACAGTCCCGATTAATTTATTCATGACGACCGGGTCAGTGTACCTCCGTGTCTGCAGAAGCCTTAACGTAACCGCATGTGGCCTGTTTATTCTAGAAGGTGGCAAGGGGAACTGCCCTGCGCCCTAGGTAATAGTGTTTGGTGATCTCGTTAATGTGTGTAACAGCTGGTCCCTAAACTCAGGAGCGGGAGATCCGGCCTCCTCAGGGAGCGAACGGCACTCTGATCCTCGTGCCTCCCTGTGTACCACCTCGCTGAGGTTACGCGGGGCTCCCTCCACTGACCCAATGTGCGCCGGAAACCAAGTACTGTATGCGAAGTGATGTCCCTACCCTGCAGCAGTCTGTAAGCCGGTTCTGCAACAACTGCCCTCGAGAAGGCTTTAATCGCAGATCGCGAGTCAGTCAAGACTAACAGTCTGCCTGACTCAATGAGTGCAAGAGCAATAGCCAGCTGCTCAGCGACCCCCGGATTTTTTTGTGTAAACGGAAGCACCATTGCGAGCGCTCCCTTTGCGATCTGCCACCACCACCGAGGTAAAAATCTTTAGCATTAATTCATGCCGCGTCAACAAACGCAGACTCCTCCTCCTGATCCTTTGCCTCTCGCAACAAAGCCCTATAGGTCTCGCCATTCGCCTCCCTACATGTGCACAGGGTTGCCCATTCCGCGGAACGGACGAACCATGATATTAGCCCTAAGGTTCACGTTCAACTCGTATAGCCCGCGCCCCATCGCGCAACACAACCAGCGATTCTCCAATGGACTCTAAGATATACCTACCCGCCGGTGCACCTAACAGCCGCTCTTTCTGTGCCGTACGCTGAGCCATCGGCATAGGCATGACCTGCAAATATGAGCGATCATCGAAACGCCAACAATATATTTGCTTAGCTTGATTAATTGTTACAAGAAGATAATAAAAATTCTGGGGGTTTTCTTTCCCAAAAACCACTTTATGAATATGGGGAGAGCGCCGTAATGAAGGGCCCCGGAATAATCTAATAAGTTAAATGACAGTCTTCGACGCACATAAACTAATGCTACGACGCTGTGCAATTTTTTGAAATTTACTCATACTGTTGGCTTGTAGGCCGTTACAGGGTAGGTGAAAAGCAGCATTTCTGCAAGTGGACCTTACATGAAGTGCTTTTTAACCCTGTAATTAAATACGTGCATGTCCGGTCAAACAGACCATAACATTTACTTCTGCCTACAATTTCCGTCTGAGGTCATCAATTTACGCTTCATGCGAAAAAAACCAGCCTTTAATTACCTTGTTTCTACAAAAGTAATAAAAGCATTGAAAAATGGCGGCGGCAAACAGAAACTGAAGTACCTAGAGGCCTATAAAAACGTGCCGCCAACAGAATTTCAGAAGCAATTCCATCAGTGGTTTACAAACGGAAGAACAACATCTGTAAACTCGACAATCGTACTGATATTAGCAAAGAATTAACGTTACAAAATGGGCAAAAACCTTCACGCCACTCGGCAGCTCATTGCTGAAGAGCTTTCACTGAACCCAAGGCAGCATAAGATGATACGCATGAACCAACGCAAACTCTCAAAAATGGGGGCGACCCTGGGACTGCGTGCTAGCTACCTTTAGAACACCAACCAAAGAACAAAACACTTCCGTTTACATGTGGGTTCTACCCTTTGTATTGCTTTGGGGCAGCTTCACACACGCACGTTACGATGATAGTCACCAACACACCGAACCATCGACCTTGCTGGACCTCGCAACCCAACATTTTCTATAAACAAATATTTGCTGCAAACAGGAACTCCCAAACAGGATTTCATACTGAACAAACAGTTTATAGCAGGGGTCTCAAACACGAGTCCCGCGGACCATTCACAGGTGGCCCGGTCCCGCACATGACTGCGTTCGTACCATGCGATCACCATGTTGTGAGAAAAATAACCGTGGGACACAAACTCTACTTCAGAATAGGCGTCGAGATTATAGTCCTTGAATATAGGTGTCGATATTTTTCTCCTGCCGACGTGCTACGTAGCACGTCGGCAGGATAACCGTGTGGTCATTAAGGGTAACTGACTGGATTCCAAGAGAGGGCAAACGCGTAAGGGGAAGGACAGAAAATAGGTGGGTAGATGAGATTAAGAAGTTTGTAGGTATAACGTGGCAACAGAAAGCACAGGACCGGGTTTGATTGGCGGAACATGGAGAGGCTTTGCCCTGCAGTGGGCGTAGACAGGCTGATGATGATGATGATGATGATGATTTTTCTTCAATTCTGACGCGAAATCTACTTCGGAAAGACCAGTACATGAGATATGCGAAATGCCATCTTTCAAAAAGCAGCGTGACTTGACATTTTATTGAAACCCTCGCCCCCTCCCCAATTTTTTCTTATAATTCCTTGCGTGTTTTGTGCATCCAAGAGGAGGAGGAAGGAAAGGAATGAAAGGCTGGCCATCCAATTGAAATAATAATAATAGTACCATAAAACGGGCTGTCATGTACACTCTTAGAACAAAGGGAGTGCCCAGACGCCCTTTGCGAGAGGTTTCGCTTGTCACAGCTGGGCGCTTCCTTTTTGCAGGGTGAAACAACTCTCTTAGACAGAGAGTTCCCAGTTGCTTTTATGCCACAATTTCTTCTCTTTTGTACCTGACTCCTCCTCTCCCGATGTAGGGTAGCAAACCGGACATTCGTCTGCTTGACATCTTTGTCTTTCCTTCTCGTCTCTATTCTTTCTCTTCTAATAGATTACAGTAATCTGTGCGAGAAACTGTGGACCGTGTGGCACCGCGCGGCGCAACCTAAGGGTTTTGTAGGTTGTCACTACAGTGTATATCGCAAAGTACCGCATTGACAGACCATGTGTGACAGTGACGACAAAAAATAACTGATAATTGCTCTTGTCAGCTTACGAACTCACGTTCTCCAATTCAGGGTATAGACCCTTTTCATAAATACGCCACCTGACGGTGGGCTTTTCGTCAGTTCGCTTTGCAAAGGAGCGTGGGATAGCCAGCGCCATCGTGAGGGGCATGGGAAGCGAGCCGTCAAATGCGGTGAGTGCTGTGATGTTTGTCTTGGCGGCTAGTTTCTCCGTGTCATCCGCTGAAAATCTCACCGTTGTGTGCTTGAATGAGCTCTTAGTACTCTCCGTTGGTCTTTCTGAGGTCTTCCGCTGCACAATGGGCAACATTTGTACCCTTCAACGGGCTGGACGAGCAGTTTGGCTCGACTGCCGCGGTTGCGGGACCGTGACCACAGCCAACTCGCGTGTGCGCCCGGACCGGGAAAAAAAGGCTCGCCGAAGCTACAAACTTCTCACCGAAGAAAAAGAAGGACGTCACTGTCGCGGAACTATGCGACCGCAACCGGTGAAAATCCTGTCTGCCGCAAGCCACACCACGTAACTATTTTCCGGACGCCACGCGTTGGGTATATTTGTATGCAGTGGCGTGCCAGGGGCGGGGGGGGGAGGGCACACCGGGCCCGTGCCCCCCTCCGAAAATTTTTTTGCCATGGCACACAGCACAAATGACACTCGACCACATCTGCCTGTCCGGCCCCCCACTTCAAATCAAGGTTGTTTGAAACCCCCCCCCCCCCCGGTGAAAATCCTGTCTGCCGCAAGCCACACCACGCAACTATTTTCCGGACGCCACGCGTTGGGTATATTTGTATGCAGTGGCGTGCCAGGGGGGGAGGCACACCGGGCCCGTGCCACCCCTCCGAAAAATTTTTTTTGCCATGGCACACAGCACAAATGACACTCGACCACATCTGCCTGTCCGGCCCCCCACTTCAAATCAAGGTTGTTGAAACCCCCCCCCCCCCCCGGTGTGAAAATCCTGTCTGCCGCAAGCCACACCACGCAACTATTTTCCGGACGCCACGCGTTGGGTATATTTGTATGCAAGTGGCGTGCCCAGGGGGGGAGGGCACACCGGGCCCCGTTGCCCCCCTCCGAAAAATTTTTTTTGCCATGGCACACAGCACAAATGACACTACGACCACATCTGCCTGTCCGGCCCCACTTCAATCAAGGTGGTTTGAAACCCGCCCCCCCCCCCCCGGAAAAAAATTTCTGCCTTTGCCCCTGTTTTTCTATACTAAAAAATGTTGACACGTGGCTTACGATATGGGAGTACTGTCGCTACTAAATGAACGGTACGCAACTTAATTTTTATTTTTCTGACTGGCCTTATGAACCCTCGCAGTATTTCCGCACGAACAATCTATCGCAATTCACCGCATGCAGGCACTCGGGAGAAGACTATTCATTCGTAAAAGCAAGGCTACACATGGCGCTGTCAAATAAGCCCGTCCGTTTCTGTAGCGCGTTTACAAAACGGCTCCCTTCCGCACGTCAGTTTGACATCACGTACGGAGGGAGAGCATGTGTGTTTGTTCACGTTTTATCGCGTGCCTTAACGCTGTTCTCGTCGCGATATCCTCGATGGTGGCACATGGGAACGCAGCACGTCTGCACCATTGCAGCACGCCGTCTCTACGGAAAAACGTTGATGACAGTTCACGATTCGGCGGTGCTGAAATGTTCACGCACTGACACGTTGCCGAAGCCTGCGTCGTCTGCTGCGGTGCCCTCACAATGGCGGCAGACTGTAGTTTGCGTGCGCGGCGCTAGGGGCGCCCTTTTTCGAAAAGGGTCTATAGCCAAGAGTATCGGCTTTACTGTCGCTCTTGCTTTTCAGTTGTTTTTTTAAATTTCTATTTCCCTGAGCACAGGGCTACGAAGTAGTGTCTTGGCCGTCTGGCACGTGGTCTGTCACGGAATGTTGTAGTCACGTTGCTCCTGAAGCAGGAGTTCTACGCTTGATTCCAAAGTTATCTCCCTCATCTCTCCATTCCTCGTTACCCTCTTGCGATGAAGGGTGACAAAACCTCGCTTCCTTGTCGTTCAGATCCGTGCCTTTCCTTCCGCGTTGTCTCTCTCTTCCTAAACGCAGCGCGCGACATTTTTAAAAGCGAAGGCTGCAGCGTAGACATAGGCATGGCGCTTTGATGGACGTGCCTCTATGCTGCACTAAATCTGTCTCTTGAGGCTGCATTATAGCGAGTGCGCTTGCGCATCGTGTTTTGAAACACCTGTATTGAATACAGGCATCGAAATAAAACTTGTAGGGAGATCGTGGAGGCCCTATCACATCGACAGTTTTGCCTCGAAATACTGCATAAAAGGGTATAATAAATATTGAAGACAATTCGCCACTCATTCTCTTTGTGGGGGCTGCAAAATAAAAAAAAAACTCTTAGATATGTGGTCATAAAAGTTTCCAGATATTCTGATGTCTCTTAGTCCTCATTCTCATAGATCTTCTTACTTTGTGGTCTGTTACTTTGAAAACCCAACAGGCAGTAGAGGCGGTAATTTAGTCATGGCGATGTTAAAATATATCGGGGACAACACCGAACCTTGTGGCGTGCCTTTACCCGCTAGTTTCATTATGTCACTGGGAAAGCGAGCCTAATCCTATGGTTGCCCTTCTGTGTGTTAGAAAAGGCCTCCACATAGTCGTAATCTCGTCGTCCGCACCGGGTCGACGCGAGATTCTCAAAGTACTAGGTCATGCGAGACATTGTCACCCGCACCGCGGATGTCCAGGGCAAGCAGAGCTTTGATTTGTGCTGAACTTGGCCTGGTCCATTGCTTCCTCTTTTAATTGGAGAAGTAGGCCATGCGTGGACCAATCCGCCCGGCCCCATAAACAGTGTGTCTGAAAAAAATATCCCTGGGCTTCAAGTTATGGTTCCACTCTTTGGAGGACAACGTGCTCCATTAATCTACCGAGGCAAGATGGTAGTGAGATTAACGCGGCCGCTGCAGCGAGGGAAGCAACCTTCGTTCCCTGTAATCGTCAACGGAAACTTGCGGTGAAAGGATATGACATTACAAGCCGCCCCCATCATTAGGTAAGCGCGAGCACAGGAGAGACACCCCCAGTAGAAGCGCGCTCGCACCGCATTGCTCGGGGCGTCGACCTTTAAAGCGCCGTGCGCGCTCTTCGCGCCATCTCGCTAGTGATAACAGGAACATGCTGAAGCCACCGAGCTCCGAGTAACGCGAACGGTAAATGGTGTATATAAATTGCTTGCCGTTAGTGCGCTTAGGAACGTGCGTTCTGTGGCCGAGTGGTTTGCGCTGCGCGCTGCGGAGCGAGGGGTCGTAAGTTCGACTCCTGGCAACGGAACTTTCTTCTAGGTTTTTCCTTTGCCATTCTAGTGTATTTTTACAACGTCATATCCGTGGCGGAAATACGTCAGTGGAGCCGTGGTGGACCCCGGCATAAAACACTTTCGTACTAGAAGCCTAAAAAGATTGCCTAAAACGAAGGACGCTGTGTGCTAAAGGTTTGGCTCAAAGAACTGACATTTGGGCGAGTTTGTACGCTTCCATGATAGTACGGAAGTGGAAAGATGACGACGACGTAAAGCAGACAGAACGACTTCTATCTAACTGACGCACAAAAACGCGTGGTAACCCAGGGGAAGCCGCCGCCGTTGTTGTGAGGGACCCCGGCTGAAGAACGCGGTGGCGGCCACCGGGTCCGGCGCCACACGCTATTGACACCACCACCGCCTGCGTTGTTGCGGCAACGAAGTCGTGGCGGAAGAAGCAAGGAACCAGAGGTGCGCCGACTGCTATGCCGAAGAGTTCCCGGCCGCGCACCACGAGATGCTTGGGCACCATAGGGAACACCGGAAAAAATATGCGGAACCCCACAGGTCGCAGGCGGGGACCTTAGGCGGCTGCAGACGGGAACTTTCACCAACCCCTACCACCTGCACCGGCTGTGGCCTGTGGTGCACCCGTCGTCTGGCTGCCCGTGGTGCGAGCGCGGACGGGCCGATATGGCCCATGTACTTTGAGAATGGGCAAGAAGCGAAGATAGGCCACGAGGAAGGACGACAACAGCTGAAGGACCCTCTGAAGTGGGGCGCCTTGCTGAGCAATGGCAAGCGGTCCTCCTCAGTGAGGCCCCCGAATACCAGGAGTGGGCCGTCCAGCGCGCCAGGGCCATCGCCGAGGACCTCGGATGATGTTCCTCGAACGGTGGATCTCTGGCAGCCTAGCCCCGGGCACAGTTACAACCGTCGGGCAAATGAAGTTTATTCAACAACCAGCAAATGCAGAGTCTCAATATGACGTGTCTCCGAGAAAATGCCGCAACGACTTTATCGCGACTCGTGCTGATCTCCGTGGCCAGTGCCCGACAATAGTTAAGACGAAAGTCTTAATTATATGTCTCACGAGTCGACTTTCCGAGCCAATAGTTGTGACGACATCATGATGTCACATGGTGATGTCTTCACACGACATCAGCGCTTGCTCGAAGGCGGGCGAATATACTGGAGGTAGTGCGAAACAGTGTTGCCTGCAGGAAGATTAAGGGCAAGGGGAGGGGGAGGATCAATAAAATCGAATAAAATGATGAAGAAGATGGTGGTCTTCGCCTTTGATAATGCTGAAACTTTAGCGCAAAACGAGCACAGCGGACAAAGGAACGACGAAGACAAGCGCTAACTTCCAACTATCGTTTATTACAAAAACACACATATATACCTGTCACATGTGACAGGTATATATCGTCGTTTCTTTGTCCGCTGTGCTCGTTCTGCGCTAAAG
Organism: Rhipicephalus sanguineus; assembly: GCF_013339695.2. Taxonomy (NCBI): domain Eukaryota; kingdom Metazoa; phylum Arthropoda; class Arachnida; order Ixodida; family Ixodidae; genus Rhipicephalus; species Rhipicephalus sanguineus. The sequence goes on from NW_023615446.1 coordinate 17,860, forward strand.
TTTTAGCATTATGGAATACCAACTAGCCCGCTCCCACACCTTGCTTCGCCTTCGAGCTGTCTTAGCGAATGCATAAACGGCGGTGTGAACATACACTCTGTGTGTGGATGAAAAAAACGCAAGTTTCTTTCAGGCGGATTGTGTTCAGATTCTTTTTTTTTGTAGCTTTAGTTCCTGAGATTTTCTTGTCTAACGAATTTTATGGTTGGGTCAGCGCATCGCCATCTTCTACAAACTTCAATGCATATCGCAAAAAAACGTGCCATTCTGTGCATCTATATTGATTCTGCACTTGTGCCACACATGTAGGCACGTTTCCCAAAGAAGCGTGGTTGCGATGGCGCTGTATAGGATGTCATGGTGACTCAAAACTTTTCTGGTCCTCATTCGCTCGCTCGTTTCGCGCACGCCTGAAACTAGGGGCATCTTGCTGCTCTCCCATAGGAGAGGACGTAGAGTACTATAAATCTTTCACTTTTTACTAAAAAGGGCATCCAGCTTTGGACGTGTAATAATAAAGGAATGCTTTGCGCTCTCCGTAGTAGAGTGCACAGTGCTCTAATTGATGATGATGAAAGAACTTTATTTATAAAGTCTAGCGAATTTGATTCGGGGTGCGACTCAGCCGGTCTAGGCACATGCTACGAGCTTGGGCTGGGGCGGCTTCCTCGGCTCGCTGGACAGCCAGAGTTGTTATTATAATGCGGAGCTGAGCAGAGCCTCCCAGCGCGCCATGCAGTTCGATAATGCCTCTCGTGGTTTCTGTGTGCTTTGTCGTCAAGCTCGAGCACTCCCATAGTATGTGGCATAGTGCTGCCCTTGCGTCGCACATCTAACATTTGTTTGTCAAATTGAGATGAGGGTAACAAAGACGAAAGGTAAATGGGTTTGGGTAAGTGTGGTTGCAGCTGCCGCCACGCAACTGCCTGCTTTTATATTCTGTTGCGTGGTGGTGGTTATTGCGTCTTCTAGCTTGTGGTACTCCGTCATTTCATTGTAGCTTCATGCGTTCCTCCACTCCCTCTCTTCCTCTCGTGCGACTCGGTCGAAGCGGCGTCGGCATTCGCAACAGCTCGGTTCGTTAGCTCTCGAGCCGCCGCGTATGGCGTCTTGGCAGGCCAGGGGGTTTGTGTGCGTGCGGGGGTCATATAACGAAAGTATCATTTTGGCTTCCAACGTTTTGCTCGTTAGTCGTGAGGATTTGCAGCGCCGCGTGGGAGCCCCGGCCGTTATTATAGTTGCGTATCACCGCTTGCGAGTCGCTAGTTACTTCGGCCTCGGTGGCGGCCACTTCGAGGGGCTGGCCAACTCCACCGCTTTTCGGTGAATGGGGTTTGCACCGTAACGCTCGTCTTGCATATTCCTTCACAGTTTACTCTAAATCGTCAAAAAATTGTAAGGCGAAGCCGTAGATGAATAATCAAACACGAAAGGTAACAGTCAGCGTCAACAACAGTCAGGCAAAAATTATCACCACGTGATGGCGTAGCCATCAAAATCTAATCATGACGCCAAAGACCGCCAAACTTGTGGCGTCATCACGACGTCAGTGTAAGTCACATAACGTAATACATGATGGCGCCATCACATGACATCGTCGCTCGTTCAAAGGTAGGCAGATCACGGAGGCATCGCAAAAGCAGGCGAGGTGCACGAAGCTTCCAATGCCCTGATGCCTGGGGGATCAGAGGCACTGCAAGCTTCGTGAACCCTGAGGGATCAGAGGCATTGCAAACTTCTGCATCGAATGAATGAGGCATTGCAAGCTTTCTGCATCCAACATGGTTTTGCATTCCCTCAGAGAGCGCGAAACCACGTTGGATGCAGAATGCTTATGGGGCGGGGTGGGGGGCAATTGATCGACTGAGAAGACACAGGAAGAAGGAATAAGAGGGCTTTCGCCTTCGAGTCGTCTCTAGGCAAATGACCATGCAACCTTTAGGGACCGCTCACCGTCCTCCCATAGTCGATTACATATCACTAAATCTTCAGACATTTTTTAAATTTTAAATGCGAAGCATTCCTTAGCGAACCTCAGGCACTTTGGCCGTTTCTATATCTATCTATCTATCTATCTATCTATCTATCTATCTATCTATCTATACTATCTATCTATCTATCATCTATCTATCTATCTATCTAGCCGCCTACGTCTGGGCGCTCTCCAGGTCGTGTCCATAACTTGTAATATACCAAAATTGGCATAGCAGGGGATTAGTGTATGACGAACACGGTTCACTGGTCATGACAAAAATAACGCAAAATACCTGTCGCGTTCGTCATGAAACCCTTCTCTCAGTCACGTGTGGCACTACCCGCATACCAGGTTCATGTTTATGGGTATGTGCCATTGGTGATACATAGTCTCGAGTAACACAGAACCGCGAACACACACACATGCACACGCATAGAAAGTGTTAATAATAATTGTTGGCTTGTAAAGACGATAGTCTTTCTAGGGGAACTTATACGCAGATTTTGGTCTGTCTGTCTTTCTGTCTGTCTTTCTGTTTGTCGGCACGTCCCTCGATTCAGCCACTCGGCAAAGTTGAACCACTTGCCCAAGAGCCAGCCGTCTTGAACTGGTACGGCTGTTCATACTTGTGAACGTGTCGATCAAAAAGTAAATACATGCATATCTGAGGTGCAACATCACTAGGTAGTATTAGGTGGCGTGTTCCTTTAATAGAAAATGCATACATCGTAATTTTAAGGACCCTAGTTTCTTAAGCTGCGCTGAAAATGCATAAGAATGGAAGCTTGCGCGAGTTGGTATGCGTTCATCTTTGTTGAAACAGCGCTCACTAGACGACGACGAAGTAAAAGAAGGCACAGGACAGCCTGTGCTGTGCCTTCTTTTACTTCGTCGTCTAGTGAGCGCTGTTTCAACAAAGCTGAAAATGCGGTGCGCTGAAATTTGCCTTCCTCCGTGCCCTTCGCACGAGCTCATGTTGTGTTCGGTTTCGGTTCTGTTGCACTGTACGAATGCCATGGTTGGTGTTGAAAAACTTTAGTTTTGAGAAGGCCAAGAAGGTGCAAAAAAATATTTAAAAAATGACAAAGCAGCGTTGTGGGCGGCCTTCAGGCTGCCGGTTGTGGGCGCCGCTCTGGCGTTCCTGTTTTACCCAGGCGACGTGTAAATAAAAGAGCGTGTGGGAGAGTACTCGTTGAGTGCGGACGTTTCTCTGCTTCAGCGCTTCGCGCCAAACCGCGTTTCGGGCTGGCTGGCGTCCCCGCGATCGCGTTGGTCACCGCGGTCTTCGCCTGCTGCTGCGCCGGGGACTACCAGCACGCAACAACAGCACTCATGTTCCCGACGTATTGCCAGATGGCGTCCATATCTCACACAGCGCCTCTCTATCGTCTTTACACGACATTTGCCGCGAAGCACGCAGATACGCGGCCAATTTTTTATATCCGAAAACCTCGATACGATTGTGAGAGAGTCGTAGCGAAGGGCTCCGGAAATTTTGACCACCTGGTATTCTTTACGTGTACCGAGATCAGAGTACACGGGCATCTAGCATTCTGCTCCAACGAAATTCGATAGACGCGGCCGGGTACGAACCGCGACCTTCGGGTCAGCAGCGGAGCACCGTAACCGCTACACACGCGGCGGACGCAAGGAAACTGAGAAAACTTAAGACAGAACAGCCCTGGAGGATATCAACTACCCTTCACTCGTCCAATGGTCCACGTGGTCCGCAACGAGGACGACGTGGATTACGCAAAACCGGGATCAATGCTTCCTAAAATAAATTTTCCGAGAGATCCAGACCTCTCATCATTACGGTGACTTCAACATTGAATTATCAAGACCGCTCAACGCCTGGTCCTATTGCCTGAAGACGGCTTGGATGTGTCAGGGCATGAAAAGACATCGCTGCCACGTCCAGGACAGGAGGCATCATATACCATTTCATCGTAAGAGGCATCCGGGATTTCCACCAGCTGTACTCGCACTTAACTGCACTTCGACCCCTCTCAGCCGCGATCACGAACGGATCCGAATAACAAGTCCGGTCCATCTGCTGGGGCTCACTGATCACGGTAATGACGACCTTGTTCAAGAACTGTCAAGAACCCCTTCCACATGCAACCGGTTCGTGCGTGCGTGCTTCGTGCGTGCGATATCCTTGCGTGCTTACTTTCTCCTTCATAAGGACAAGTATAAGCATAACAACTGTAAAACTGCATCTGTGACTGTAGGGTGCGTGCAGTGCACCTGCGCTTGCCACTCGGCGGTTTATATCTAGGGAAACTTTCCTGAATGAAGCTTAGTTGCGAGTAACGCCTGTGCTGCGCATCTCTGTTCGTTCTTTGTCTTTTCGGATTCGTGATATCCAGTATTGAGAATATAAGCACTACATATCAGCTTGCCGCTTCTGTGTTGGTAACATCATGTGCTCTTGGCATCGTTACGCAACTGTAAACAACTGGTTATATAATACGTATGAAACTCTTCGACATATGAATGTGCGTTACCACTTCCACATTTCTCTAGCGCCATTCCGTAACGTTTCGCTCAATGTGAAAAATTACGCCACAGTCACCATCCCACGCATGCTTCGATATCATCGATTCCCACGATACGTGTGATCTGCCGAATTTTTTATACACTACAATATTGTGAATGTGACGTCTATAAAATATGTATTTACTGACAAAATCAAGGTGGGAACTTAGTGTCAGTGCGACGTTCTCTCTCTGTGATCGTTTTTGGAACTTGTTTCAGAGGAGTGCCCTAAGCAGCGCGTTCCTGCATTGAGCATCGGGGCGGAAGGCCTCGCCTTAGCCAAGGGTGACGAGAATAAATGCATCATGTCATGCGTAACGTGCGCATCCACCAATTATAATTCAGAACGCAGTCACGTGGCGTAGCATAGTGCTTTCTTCCGACACCACCCAAATGGCTCCGCCCTCCGCGCGTCTCGGCGGTGGAGGAGGAGAGCTTCAGGAGAGCAAAATACGCTATTTCTGCAAACCTAAATGCGAGCACGTCTCAGCGTCTGCAGGGAAGGAGGAGAGGGAATTGAAGATAGAAGGAGGAAGGAAGAGGATAAGACAGTGGCGTCTATGGCTGAGGGCGTGGTGGGCGGGTCTTACAGCCGCTTCTGCAGTCCTATGCGCCTAGACTGGAGCTGGAGGTATCTTTTATCTGAACCATTTAAAGACGCGTCGAAATTAAAAACGCAAACATTGCTCGCCCATTACAGCTGTATTCATCAAGCAGAGTCATTACATAAAATTCACTCGTCTCTGTAAAAACTATATACACGCGCAGATCCTGGTTGGTTATTAATTAGTTTACTCATATTTACGTCAGCAGATAAAGGACGGATTAGCCAATGATTCTTAATTCGTGTAGTTGTCTGATACACTGCTATCACTATCAATGGTAAGCCTGTCACAAAAAAATTAGGACGTAATCTCCAACTCTTCACACCTCTTTGCACCTGGGCTTCAAATTGCAGTCTCTGTTGCTGAAGAAAAAGATTGCAGCCTCTTAGCCTGCCTAAATGGGAAAGTGGGGGGGGGGGGTCGGTGCTTGAGGGAGGGGGATTGATATAGATGGAATATGGGCTTTGAAACACTTGGTAGAGATGTTAAAACTGTTCAGAGTTGTAACCGTAAAAATGCGTCCTGTTTCTCTACTCTATTACCATACATTCCTTGAAATTGGTGTTGTCTGCAACATAATTTTAATGATACAGAGAAATGAAATGAACGCACTTTCAGAGACAAAACACCACCTTAGCATAATAGGGACAGATGTCATTTTACTCGATGTGCAGGCATCTTCCACTGGACTGTATTAACTTACGCAAGCAAGCCACTGTTAGAAAAAAAATTATCCGGGTGAGACTGTCGATCACCTAGAATTTTGCCAGCAGCTACCCAGACATCTCGGACGTATGGCCTGAAGACGTGCGTACAACTGCATTTTTTTTCAATGACTCCGATAATCTGATTTTATTAAATATACACCTTTTCGTGAACGTGAGGTTACATATATTTTTACATTTTTATCCTTATGCCATTTTGTTATTCTTGTATACAGTAGCTGGCTTTAGGCCGAGGTCTAGTCATTCAAACAAAACAATTTTTTTCACGGTTTTGAAATAGTGTTTCTTTTGGTACTTATTGCATTTAGTATGCCGAATGTGCAACATAGGCACATATTTGGAAAAAAATGATAAGTCATTGCTATGTTTTCAGTTAGCTTACGTTACATTAACCCTCAAGTTAGTCTTTCTTCACAAAATGCAATGATGCAGAATTCATCATGGCGCTTCATTCTACACATTAAACACTGATCTCTTTACGTGCATGCGTTAAATCATGCCGCTATTCAGTTGAGCACATGAAAGCCTGCAATTTCTTCGTAGCAAACGTAGTACTCCGTGCCAACGGTCCAAACAGGAGCGCGATTTACAGCAATAATTATTACAGAAGCAAGGCTACATTCGCCGCTTTTATCGATGAAATGCTCCTGAAATTTCTGAACAAAGCTTGCCCAGTAAAAAGCTCGTTAACTGAAACCTTTTGTAGCTACATTGAAACGATATCAAAGGAAGAAATTGATTTTATTCACACATGCGTGAAATAACTAATGATTGTCTTTTGCGCGTACACAGACTCCTGGTGATGGCTATCAAAGTGTACGATTCACTGCTGCTGGAATGATTATTACGAAGAATACGATTACCCATTAACGCACTGTGAAGCGCATAGTATGTTGGACGCAATTCCGTGCGGCCACAATAAGGTAAGTGCCCTTTAAATTCTTAACATGTCATGATACCTTCTTGTCCTCATTGTCGACATGCATCAAGGCATGATGCACGCCTTGACCATGCAAAGATTTCGTGTGGTGACGTCATTACGTGACGTCCTCACGATGTGCAAGATAACGTGACGTCGATGGTTAGTGACGTCATCTTCTGCGACGTCATAACGACATCACGATGGCGTACTACTCATGTGGCAAATATAGGTAGCTATGACGCAACGAGCCCGCTGTGATGGGTTTCCTCGCTACGTGACTGCTGTTTATAATAATTCTTACCTATCATAAAAATGAAGTTTATTATGGCATACCTTAATGTCAATATTATTATACAACCTCTAGCATGACCATTCCATTTTATGTTTTTGTTTTTTATTTTTATTACAGTTTTTAGACAACTTGCACAGGCGCTTGACAGGGTGGTCTGAAAAATACCTACGTGTCACTCAGTACTCGTGCAAAAAACAACAAAAAAAAAACCCGCCAGGCTTACGCGGAGCACAATCAGAGTGAAGCTGGAAGAGCGCCCTTTCTAAACTCTTGGGAAACCTAATACAAGTACATACGCAAGGTATCCACTAATCCACAAATCAAATTTTGTGAAGTAGGGAAGCGCCCACTGTGCCACTATTCGTCTTGTGCGGATAAGCCAGGTACCCGCTACACATCTGTAAGGCATCCTGTGCATTTTGTTGATGCTTCATGTGGCTGATAACGTAGAAGAAATATGGTGTGCCGCTTTTTTGTGGATGGGAAGCCTTAAACCACACACTCGTTGCTCATTAGCAGGTTTGTATTTACTCTTCTGCCACGCTAATTAACATGGCAACACGATTTCTTGCCCGAGACAACATCTGTATAGGAACGTTGCTTGTTGGGCTTCTGTATAGGAACGACGTCTGTATAGGAACGTTGCTTGTTGTATAGGGTCGTGAAGTGCCTGTTGATGCAATCAGGGTTCTGCCCAGATGACCGGAGCCAGCCAGAGTCCCGGGAGACGTCGAGGAGAGGATCCGGAGCTGTTAACTGTAACGTTTATTACATATTTACAGGTAGGTGTTTTCTACATGATGGGGTTAGCATCATGGAAGCTCTCGAGCTTCTGGAGCTTCTGGAGCTTGTGAGAGCTTGAGGAACTGTGAGAGCTTGTCGGGAGCGCATCGGCGCTCGCATTGTATGTCCTGGCCTTCCCGGGTTCCCTGTAGGAAAACACAATGGAGGCCAGGACAGTCAATGAAAATTTCCATCTTCACCTCCGCCCCCAAAAGGGGAAGGTGAAACGCCGCCTCCTTCCCAACCCACGAAAGGAGAAAGAGGCATGTCCAGTTCGTCCCATAGCGAGGGGAAAAACACTGCCCACCGGCACTACACAGGACAGCACGAAGACGTTGAGTCTTACGTGAAGTGAATTTCGTAGCCTGTTACAATGATGGGTATGCGGCGCCAGGCAGACCACGAATTGTGGAAACAGCGGCAACAAGGCGCCACGGAGAACGTGGGAAATGCATCCGCAGACGGTTCCCAGACGCTGGGCCCTTTTCCCGGGGCACCTTGACGACAAAGCAAGCCGCCTCGGCGGCCAACAACTCTCCCTAATCTGTCAGTCGGTCAGGCGTGCCCAAAGGGTTTTACGAGGGGCGCAGACAACCTGAGATAATTAGACGAACGACTTTCGTGTTTGTCGCCGCTCTTGGTGCATCTCTGGAACCGCTGACCCGGAAGAAATCAGGGTATCTTAGCCGCAAAGTCTCATACGTCAAAGCGGCGCCAAGCCAGGCAGGCCGATAATAACACGTCCCGTACCGTCACAGGAGGTCTCGAAGGGTGTGCAGCACCAAGGCACTCCGCAGAGACCGTAGATCTGCTCCCTTGTAGACGTTGACGCAGGCTGCCCAATTTCTGGACCTGAGCCATGGCGAACAAACGCAGAAACGAACCACGCAAGACCCGAGGCACAACAAACATAGAGCACTCAAATGACCTCGAGAAATGCCAGGTTACAGTTTTGGTAAAACTAGAAATTTACAATTGGTGCGCTCACTCGTGAAATCAAGAATCAGAAACGAAGCCCATAACAAATTCAGACATACTACGTGCGAAGCAAATCACAGCCTAACGTTTTGTACCATTTCCCAGAGAGATTCACAGCGTTCAAGGCACGCAGGTGCTACGGGCGAAAACAAACGAAAGGAGGTAGTTAATGAATTACGCCTCTCACAGTATAAGTAAAACTCAAAATCAAACTTGCGCGTATGAAAATAAAACAAACAGCGAAACAAAAAACCTACACTACACTGATGACATACTAACAAGTGTGCTACAGTTTACACAAGGTTTATACAGAGGCTTTTACCCTCAGCCTACTTCTCTGTTAAAAATCAACTTGCGCAAAACCCTCTACTCGGGTGTTAGGTTTCGCTAAATGTAAGCAAACACTCAGTTCAACAAGTATCTTAATGTCTGCAGTTACCATGAGGAAGAAAATAAAAGTTACAAAAATCGACATTCCTTGCTCATCTGCAGACACGCGAACATTAAAAGCAAAACAATTCAAAACTGGATACAAGAGAAATTCTTGGTAGCTTTACACTGTCCGAACATTACGCGGATAAAATAAAATAAACAAAAGCAAAAACCTACACTACACTGCAAAAACATAAGGTTTAAACAGAGGCTTTTTACCTTCAGCCTACTTCTCTGTTAAGATAAACTTGCGCGTAAAACATAAAACAAACAGAGAAACAAAACCTACACTTCACTGCAAGAACAGAAGGTTTAAACAGAGGCTTTTACCTTCAGCCTACTTCTCTGTTAAAATCGGCGCAAAACCCTCTACTTGTGTGCTAGCTTTTGCAAAATGTAAGCAAACAAGCAGTTTAGCAAATATCTCAATGTCTGCAGTTAAGATGAGGAGGAAAATAAAACTTTCAAAAATCGACACCGTCCTTGCTCATCGGCAGACATGCAAACGTTAGACAGCTCAACAAAACAATAGTAAAACTGGATACAAGACAAATTCTTAGTATCCTTCGTGACACTGCGTAATATAATTCGGCACCCTTTCAGACGTGCTTGGGGGGACGCGCATACCACAGTTGTCGATGGGCCAGATCGCGACGGAGGGACAAAACGCCAACCTGTCCGAAGCACTCAGTGGCGGTGACCTTTGTTCCGCGGGCCCGAACTCCGATAAAGAGGCACCCGGACGCTTAAGCTTCCTCATTGTGGGCCTCCCAGAACAGCGATCACCCTCTCGCAAACTTGGGGGGAGGACCTTTGTCGTTACAGGTCGCGTACGCACCACCTCGCTTTGCTCCACCGTTTAGCCTTCGCTAAAGATGATGAAACCAGGCGACCACTTCGGCGTCTCTTTTTCTTGGCCCTCGCGACACGCTTTATGCCTAATCTCGATTGTGCGAGACCCGCAACTTTTGACTTTTAGAGAACTTTTCGGGGTTTCCAGCCTTCCGCTCGAGGCAACTTGGACCTTTCCCCTTTCCCCGAAGTTTTCGCTGGCGCCTTTTTCTTTCGGGGCGGCACGGAACGCTCACAGACTCGGCAATAATACTCGGAAGTACTTGCTCAAAACTCCAGGCGGCTCAACTGGTTTATCCTCGGCGTTATTTCTAGCTGTCTGCACTTCAGAACAACGCTCAATCGACACTTGCTAAACCAGCCGGAGCGCCATCAGATGTCTTTCCTTGATGAGAGTCATCACCATCGCGCTAATCTAAGCGCTTCATCACCTCGCGCTATGTTGAGCGCCTCTCCCTCTCGTGGTAAGCTAAGCGCCTCATCATCTGAACTTTTACAGTCTGCTTCATTAGCGCTTCTGCTTTCGGAACCTCATGAGCAGACTCACAGGGCCATCGATCCGTCATAGCTGCCGCCGATTCGCCACCAAAACAAAGGCCTTTCGAAAGCATATCCACGTCATTCTGAGAGGGATAATGCTCGGGGCAGGTTTCGGGACACCAAAGGTTTCCGTGGCGAGCGGTCGCTCACATCTCACGCGAGCTAATGGCAAACACACACTTTCATTTTCAACTACTTGCCATGCACATGTGCGTAGGTTTTCCTCAACTAATTCCTGAATGGGGGGTTTTCAATTGTTCCAGATCATTGTCGCTGGCTGCTCCCAAAACAGAGAACATTCCTAGGCTTGCGGCAGCCGATTGCGATGTGGCCTAGCTCTTTGACAACGGTGGCATACAACCGGCTTCCTAGCCTTAGACGCCTTTTCTTTCTTTCGATCTTCTGAGTGGCTCACTGTAGACGTGGACTTAGCAGGACTGCCTTTCTTTTTCTATCTGAGGGTGCTATCTCGTTATTCGGGTTACTTGATGCCTGATAAAGTGCTAAAGCCAATCGCCCTTTTCTCAATTATCCTGTCTTCCTCAGCCCATCTTTTGTTCTTCTCAACTTCCTCCCAGCACTCCTCAATTTCATCATCCTCCGCCCCGCATTCCTTAATACCTTAATCAGCTGTGACTCCTCTCTCTTCTCTCCTCATTCCCAGCTCTTCACACAGCAGTAAGGGGTCTGGACTCTCTCTAGCCTCTTTACCAACTCCATGGTCTTCACGAGTGAGGACTTTCGACCCGCCGTGACGTTAGGTAGCGAACAAGCGAAGCCTAGACGCACGGTAAAACACTGCCAGCTTTAGAACATGAAAGCTAAAATGGCGAATAGCTGTGACGTATGGTAGCGGTACAACGAAGCCTATACGCACAGAAGATTACACACAGATTTAGAAAACTTCAAAGCTAAAACCTGGCAAAACTCAAAGAAAGTCAAGCACTCACCATATCGTTGAGGCCCGAGTCAAGCATGGGTCATCCCGTTGCTGCTAACCAGTTGATGTGTTCCAGTTGTCAGCAGCATCACACCGCTGCCATCCAGTTGATATAGAGTCCCGGGCTGCCATCCAGCCAGCCAGAGTCCCGGGGAGAAGTCGAGAGAGGAGCCCGGAGCTGTTAACAGTAACGGTTTATACATATTTACAGGTAGCGTGTTGCTACATGATGGGGTTAGCATCATGGAAGCTCTCGAGCTTCTGGGAGCTTCTCGGAGCTTGTGAGAGCTTGAGAGAACTTGTGAGAGCTTGTGCGGGAGCGCATCGGCGCTCGCATTTTATGTCCTGGCCTTCCCAGGGTTCCCTGTAGGAAAAAACAAGGAGGCCAGGACAGTCCAATGAAAATTTCCATCTCACCTCCGCCCCCAAAAGGGGAAGGTGAAACGCCGCCTCCTTCCCAACCACGAAAGGAGAAAGAGGCATGTCCAGTGTCGTCCCATGGCGAGGGAAAAAACACTGCCCACCGCGCACTACACGGCACAGCACGAAGACGTTGAGTCTTACGTGGAAGTGAATATCGTAAGTCTGTTGCAATGATGGGTATGCGGCGCCAGGCAGACCACGAATTGTGGAAACAGCAGCAACAAGGCGCCATGGAGAACGTGGGGAAATGCATCCGCAGACGGTTCCCAGACGCTGGGCCCTTTTCCAGGGGTACCTTGACTACAAAGCAAGCCGCCTCGACGGCCAACACTCTTCCTAATCTGTCAGTCGGTCAGGCGTGCCCAAAGGGTTTTGTGAGGGGCGCAGACAACCTGAGATAATTAGACGAACGACTGTCGTGCTGTCGCCGCTCTTGGTGCATCTCTGGAACCACTGACCCGGAAGAAATCAGGGTAGTCTTAGCCGCAACGTCTCATGCGTCAAAGCGGCGCCAAGCCAGGCAGGCCGATCATAACACTGTATAGATCTGTAAAGGCCGCGTAGATCGGTGGTAGAATACTCGACTGCCACGCAGAAGGCCTGGGTTCAAATCCCATCCAATCCTGGATACATTTTATTTATTTCAGTCTTTTTTCTTATTTCGCACGATAGTGGTTACGGACACTGGCGGCGGAGGACAAGTGTCCCACTGCCGTTGTGATCTGATAAGAGCTTTCGCTGTAAAAAAAGCATTTGTCGAGCCATTGTTGTAGTGCATCCAACATCTAAGTTTAAATGGGAAGTTTCACTATGCTTTTTCAGGCGGGTGAGCCGCGAAAAAAATCGCGAACAGAGAAAGGGGTGAAGCATACAAAGCGTTACTCACAAAACTGCTTTTATTGCACGAGAAGAGAAGCCTATATAGTTTCACATTTCAAGCCACTGCGCATGCCTGAGAATAGGTGCGAAATGGTGCCCAGTGTTCACCGCTTCACTGTTCTTAGTTATGTCATCACGTATTATTTTACTCTGATATCATGGTTTGTTGGTGCTTGTGTTGGCTTGTTTGTATTTTGCGTGCAGTAACGTCGTCCCCTCAAATCGCCTTGATGTCAGTCAGCAATCAAGATTGGGCACACTTTCTATTCTGCCCTCCCTCTGCGCGTGTTCTTGAGCTTCACTTGCCTGAAAATGCTGCCGTGCCAACTGTCCTTGACCACAACGGTTGTAAACCCACTGCTGTTAGTTAACCGAAATATTTATTGCGAATACACTGATTGTTATGCTTGCTCATATTTTTTACAACCCTTTGTTTATTTTACAGACATGCAGGCGGGGTGTTTCCGGAGCACACAAATGGAATGACGTGTACAAGACATGGCGCACTTTTAACGCAACAACATAATGTCCTCATGTAAGGAGTGCTGAGGAACAAAGAAGGTCATAAGTTTGGTGAAGATAAGCTTCGGGCATCGGAGATATTGTGATATAGAGAACGCCGTTCGAAGCTAAGCCTTCCGGCTAGGCCGGGTGGATACTTTTAAGGAAAATCGTGCATATTCAGCGACTTTGAACCGTCAGTTGTTGGTGCTAAGTTACTTTGTGACCTAATCAAAACACTAACAAAAATATGAGATCACATCAGTTTACAGACCGCCAGGAGGACGGGTCGTTCTGGTGGTTGGAGAAAAATAAAATAAATAATAAAGCAAGAATATCTTGCGTGGTTCCGAATGGGCAAAATGTTGCTGGCACTGTGTGTTTGCTGTCTATTCGATGGCCATAACAACCGAAGAATCAGTCAAACTAGTCAAACCAAACCTTTAGCAGTGCTGGCGAAATAGCGATAGAAGTGAATAACCCTACCGCTATTGCCGCCGGCGCTAGCAAGCACACGTTTTGCTGCAAGATGGGTTAATGTGGATAATCAGCCGCCGCCGTAGCATGGCAGCTAAGTTGATCGGCTGCTAAGCTTGAGGATGATAGGGGCTTTTAGTGCCTGATTTTGTGTGCGTGACTACCTTTGCTCACTATCTCCATCTTTTCCCAACCGCGGCAATCGGTTCTTGCTTTTCTGATTAATGCAAGTGATTGTGGGATGACGTGAGGCGTACTTTCCCACATATTTTATTGCTGCTTGCTCTCCGATGTACAACCAAAGCCGCTGTCGTTCTTGCGGGCGTCTTCTTCTCACGCGCTAGGCTCGAACGTGCGGAGCAGCTGAAGCGCAACTTCGTCGTCTTCTCTCGCGTTGACGGCTCGCCATAGGGCCCCCCCCTCTAGCGAGGTAGCCAGTGCGCGAAGGAGCGATCCTTATGAGTAGCTGGTAGTTGCTACTGTTGCGAAGCGCGTTCGTCTGGTGTTGGAGGATGGCTTGTCGTCTGCGAGGACGGCGTCGGTGTCGAGGAAGGCTGGCTTAATGCGGTCAATGGAGACACTGTCCTCGCGTCCATTAAGCAGCAGGACAAAATGCTTGGGGCAACGCTTGATGACTCTAAAGGGTCCGTCGTAAGGCGGTTGTAGTGGTGGTCTGATAGCGTCGTGCCGTACGAAGACGTGTGTGCAATCCCGCAGAGCACGACTGACGAAACTTGGGCGTGAGTGTTGACGTGGTGGGATAGGAGACACGTCTTTCATGGCGTTCCTGAGGCGACTGGCATAATCAGCAACGTCCATTGGTGGTACCGGAGACACGTCGAAAAACTGGCCAGGAAGCCTTAAGGTCGTGCCAAAAACGAGCTCAGCTGAGGAGCAAGAAGCGTCCGTGCGTATCGTGCTGCGAAGGGCGAGGAGGACGAGTGGCAGTCGCTCTGTCCAGGGTATCAATGATCGTGAGTCCATGAGCGAGGCTTTGAGTTGGCGGTGAAACCGCTCAACCATGCCATTCGACATAGGGTGGTAGGCTGTCGTCTTGATGTGGTTGACACCAAGCATGCAGGACGAAGTCCGGAAGAGCGCGGAGTCAAATTGACGACCTCGATCCGTTGTGATGGTCTTGGGAACTCCGTAACGGCTTATCCCCACGGTGATGAGTCCGTGGGCAACTGACTCTGCGGTGATGTTGGTGAGCGGTAGTGCCTCAGGCCACCGCGTGAACCGGTCTACGCACGTTAATATATACCGGCTGTTTTCCGATGGGGGCAAAGGGCCTACGAGGTCCAGGTGCACGTGACTGAACCGTGAGTCCGGAGGTGTGAAGGTACCCAGTGGGCTGACTGTGTGACGCTGGACATTGGTTTGCTGGCACTTGAGACAAGCACGTGTCCAGCGGCGGACGTCGATGTTCATACGTGGCCATAGATATCGCGCTGTGATGAGGCGTTGAGTCGCACGTATGCCGGGGTGCGACAAGGAATGCAAGGCGTCAAAGATACTGCGGCGAAATGGCGCTGGAACGTACGGGCGAGGACAACCGGTAGACGTGTCACAAACGAGGGGAATCACGCAGCCTGGAAGTTGGACATCTTCGAACTTGAGGGAGTTCTCTTGGCGTCGGAGAACCTGAAGTTCGCTGTCCTCCTGTTGTGCAGTAGCCATGGCTGCAAAGTCGACCGGCGGGCGCTCATCCATCGTTGCGTTGATTTCTACGAGGGATAGTGCGTCAGCCACGGGGTTGTCTTTGCCACTGATGTGCCGGATATCGCTCGTGAACTCCGATAGGTAGGCAAGCTGGCGGATCTCACGTGGGGTGTGGGCAGAGTTGGTAGCGGTCGAGGTAGACGTGAGCGGCTTGTGGTCGGTGAGGATATGGAATTGCCGACCTTCGAGGTCGTGACGAAAATGCTTGACAGCCAAATAGGCCGCGAGTAGTTCGCGACCGAACGTGCTGTAACGGGACTCGGTCTGTGAGAGTTTCCTAGAGAAGAAAGCGACCGGCTGCCAAACTCCGTCGACCAACTGCTACAGGACTGCTCCGATGGCTACGTCGGAGGCGTCCACGGTGAGTGACGTGATGGCGTCGCTCTTTGGATGCGCGAGGAGCGTTGCGTTAGCCAGAGCTTCCTTGATGGAACTGAAAGCTGTCTCAGCGTCGTCTGTCCAGGAGATGGAAGCGTTCGGCTTCGTTTGACCAGACAGAAGTGCATGTAGCGGTTGCAAGATGGCCGCGCAGTGTGGAATAAACCGACAGTAATAGTTGGCAAGCCCGAGGAATTCACGCAGTTTCTTCATAGTTGTTGGCCGTGGAAACTGCAATATAGCTTCCACGCGCCCCGTCGGTGGAGAGATCCCACGGGAATCCACGCGATGGCCAAGGAAGTCCAGTGAGGAAACTCCGAACTCGCTCTTCGATCCGTGGACGACAAGTCCATATTTCCGGAGCCGCGTGAAAACCTGACGCAGGTGAAGTTCGTGATCTTCTGCTGAAGTGCTGAAGACGAGGATGTCGTCGATGTACGCGAAGCAGCAGGTCAAACCACGAAGAACCTGGTCCACGAACCGTTGAAAGGTTTGTGCTGCGTTTCGTAGACCGAAGGGCATCCGTAAATATTCAAACATGCCAAAAGGTGTTATTATGGCAGTCTTCGGTACGTCGGAAGGCTCGACAGGTATTTGTTGGTATGCCTTCACTAGGTCAATTTTGCTGAATACGGTGGAACCGTGCAGCAATGTCGTGAAGTCCTCGATGTGCGGTATCGGATAGCGGTCCGGTACCGTCACTTTGTTGAGGGCGCGATAGTCACCGCACGGTCTCCAGTCACCTGAGGGTTTGGGGACCATGTGTAGCGGTGATGACCAGGCACCGGAAGAGGGGCGGACGTATCCTAGGTCAAGCATGTGCTCGAATTCTTGCCGTGCTATCTTGTAACGGTCAGGTGCGAGACGACGAGCACGTGCAAACACCGGTGCTCCTACTGTCACAATGTGATGAGTGACATTGTGGCGCACTGGGTCTTCAAGAGATGGAGCACGGAATAGGTCGGAAAATTCTTCTAGAAGCGTAGCCCACGGCGGAGAGACTTTGGCATGAGCTTGCACGAGACGTAAGGGTGGTAAACTCGATGTCACGCCTTGAACTGTAAGGTGGGTCTCAGAATCCACGAGGCGGCTATGTTGTAGGTCCACCACAAGCTTAAAATGCCAAAGAAAATCCGCACCGGTAATTGGTACACGCACGTCGGCGATTAAGAAAATCCAACGAAACGTGCGTCTCAAGCCGATGTCAAGCGTAACAGACCTCTGTCCGTAGGTCCGTATGGTGGAACCATTAACAGCAGTGACAGGCGGCGTGGTCTGGCGTCGCCGACGGTCCTCCAGCGTAGGAGGAACAACACACACTTCGGCACCCGTGTCGATGAGGTACCGAACTTTGGTGACGCGGTCCGTGACGTGGAATAGGCGGCTGTATGTCGGGCCTGCAACACTGGCCGCCGTCAGTGCGTGGCCCGTGCGTTTCCCGCAAACTGGCATGGCTGATGGCACTGACGAGCGCGTGCCCCGTATCGGTGGTGGTACCAGCAGAAGCTGCGAGGCAGACTTGGCGATCTATCGCGGCTTTGGCGTCGTTGTCGTGAAGTAGTGCGTCGGTGGTCTGCTTTCAGCGAGCTCAGTTCAGCGGCCAGCTGGTCCACTTTGCGGTTGAGCTCCTCGTTAGCTTGAAGGAGGCGGTCTAAGCGGTCATCGCGGACCGGCGCAAGGTGGGAAGAATCACGTCTCTCAATTGCAGATATGGACGGGGCACCGACATCCATAATCGTGTCGGCCATCTGTGCCAGTGAGTCGAGAGTTTCCGTGGAGGACACATTCAAAATCATCCGCACCTGCTGCGGCAGTCGCTGTAGGAAGAGCTCTCGTAGGATGGATGCGTCCAATGCAGCAGGGTTGTCCCCGATGAGATGTCGCATGCGACGCAGAAGCTCCGTAGGTTTGCGGTCACCGAGTTCCTCCGCGGTGAGCAGCTGCTGCAGCCTACGCTGTTCCGACTCGGTTCGGCGGATGAGCTCTGCTTTAAGAGTGTCGTAGGGGTTGTCAGGAGGCGGAGAGCGCAGAATGTCTCTTACGATGGCGATGGCAACAGGTGGTAAGGCGCCGATGACATAGTCGTACCTCGCTGATTGCGATGTTACCCGGTGTCGTCGGAAGAGTGGCTCGACGCTCAGAAACCAGAGTTCCGAGTCCGCCTGCCAAAACTCCGGTATCTTGAGAGTAGCGACGACAGGGTCGGGTACCGTGGGATTCGGCGTTGCGTCACTGTTGGGTGTGGTGTCCATGGTCAGTCGGAATGTACGTTGCAAAAGTCCTTACTGTAGTCACCGAAGAAACGGGGATGGCCGTGACGCTCAGTGCGTTGGCGAAGGGACGAGCAGGAGGCGCGTTGCCGTTCGATGTCCGGGTCACCACTTGTGGGATGACGTGAGGCGTTCACTTTCCCACATATTTTATTGCTGCTTGCTCTCCGATGTACAACCAAAGCCGCTGTCGTTCTTGCGGGCGTCTTCTTCTCACGCGCTAGGCTCGAACGTGCGGAGCAGCTGAAGCGCAACTTCGTCGTCTTCTCTCGCGTTGACGGCTCGCCATATGATCATTATCACGATCGCCATTTCGGGCCTCGGTAGCTGCATTTAGATGTGGTGCATAAGGAAAATCCTGTACACTTATATTTCGGTGGATACAAGCAAAGCGAAATTATTCAATATTATTGCAGGATCCCGCGCTACGGCGTGTCTCAGAACCATATCAAGGTTGTGACACTTAAAAGAACAGGAGTTTAATGTCGATAATGTAGTACTAGAAACGAGAAGATGAAGGAAACGCAACAATATCCTTGCTATCATCTGAAGGTTTCTTCTGAGAGGGTATATATCAAGTGAAAAAACTCGAGATTCTTTTAGGTGATGGTCGGTGACCAAAAGTGCTGACAGGCGTTTCGTTCTGCGACCTTTCCGCGCACCTTTTACAACAATTTGGCATATTTATGAACAAGCCTCCCTAGAATGTTTTTCGAACATTCATGTACCTCCCCTGAAAAACTATTCGGCTGATTACGCTGAAGATTTGTTACATTATACTGCAACGCCCTCCAAAAATGATGAAAAACTTTGAAAAACTATTTCAGTGATAACTCGGGAAAAGCAAGGTTGATTGGGAAGTCCCTCTTCCGTGTAACAATGGAGGGCAATAGATTTTTTTTCTTTTTTACAAAGCAGATGCAGCAGCAAATTCTCTTTTCTAGGGCATAAACCCCCTGTTATGTGGAGTGTGCGAAATTTCACAATACTCTGTATTTTCTGAGAAGCGGTAAAATAATTATCGGTATTATCAAAAGTCTCGGTCAAAATTATCAAGAGTCTCGGTCTCTTCTACAATATGCTTCCAGACTCTGATATTATCTGGGAACAATGCTGCATAAAATGAGGACCTAGCAATCGAAATTCAGTTCCAAAACAGTACTAGAGTGTACTAGAAACAGGGAGTGCTCGGAACGGCCGCAGCACCAATGTACAAAAAGTGAAGCCCAAACAGTGTTAATCCACCTGCGGTGCTGCGATCGGTAGTTCTGCAATGTGCCGTCGTTTAAGAGTTGCGTCAAATTTCTTCCATTGTCTTAACATTTTGTGTTACTTTTTCAACTAACACGTAACAACTGAAGCTGGCTTTAAGAAGGAAGGAAAACCATAACCGCTATACAAGGTGACACTAAGAATAAAGCCCGCCATCTACAGCTGTGATTTGAACCCGGGCCTTTTCAGTGGGAAGCGGGCATTCTGCCCCTGCACCACCTCGGCGGAGCAGCGCGAAACTCTTAACGACGATACATGGCAGACTACCGATCGCAGCGCTGCAAGCGGATTGACCCTGTTTGGGCTTCACTTTTTGAAGCTCAGTCCGAGCACTCCCCTGTCTAGTACGCTCGACAGTATCTAGGGAGCCTCTGCTTGCATTGGCAGAAGCACCCTCAAATAGCTACCACCTTACGACAGAGGATGTAATCACTACATGATTTTGTGAGAGCAGTTACTACGCCACAGATAGGTGCCACCCGGCATCGGTCGTGCTATCGAAACTCAGCGCGACCAAAGTTGTGAAATGGGACAACACTACCCTGCTTCATATATTGCTTGGGCAGCGCTACAAAAACGATGACAGATTAAAACGGTACTTTGACATCTGCGCGTTGCACACAGCTTTGACTTTCTTTATTCTTTTTCTGCGGCCGTTTGTTGAACGCGACAGCGTTAATGCCAGTGTCAGCAAGGAACAGAAAGGAACAGAAAGCCTAGCAAGGAACAGAAAGCCATGATTCATCTGATGTCCAATATGACGGCGATAGTCCTGTAAGAGCTAGGGCCGCAGGCATCGTGGTAATTCAATAAATAAAACAACAAAAATGACCACTGACTGTTTAGACCTTTGGCCCTCAAGGTGTTTTCTCGGCGGTTTTCATTACTTTAAAAAGTATTCTGTATTTCGAATGGAATTTATCCATTCGTCATTAGAAATTTTCAAATATTTTCCCACCCCGAGCGGTTTTTCTCTTGTACTGCTTCAGTTTCAGATATGCAAAATATGGCTGTACTTCATAACCACAGTATAGTTCAGGCTCCTGAAAACGTTCGTTTGTGTAACAATAAAGCTCACATAATCTTTAAGCAGTCATCGAAAGCTGTTCTCCAAATCAACACTTTTTAGAAATTTACGTCTGATCATTCAATGGGATACCCACTGCAGCATTTTTCAAGTAATCTTGAGTACGCTTGAGTACGTAAGGGCTAGGTGGCCCAATGTCTGGGTTCGCCAAACTTTAGATATTCTATTTAGAAATTACTTGTTCAAATCACGATTTTGCTTTTGTCGGTAACATAGGCATGTATGTTATGAATAACTTTATTGATGTCCTGAGGAGTCAGTCCGGGACTGATGCGATCCGCTCCCACGTCGGGACAGAGAGGCCAAGCCCCTCTGCCGCCACGCGGGCCCTCTGGACAGCCCTGAGTTGGTTCGCCAGCGCGCCACTGTGCAGCATTTGCTGCCACATCTGTTCACCTTGAGAACCATCACCAGCCAACGCCGAGCAGCGCCAGAGCATGTGATCTAAATTGAGCAAACCCCCACACTCACTACTATAGACTGAAATTCCACAGTCCCGATTAATTTTATTCATGACGACCGGGTCAGTGTACCTCCGTGTCTGCAGAAGCCTTAACGTAACCGCATGTGGCCTGTTTATTCTAGAAGGTGGCAAGGGGAATGCCCTGCGCCCTAGGTAATAGTGTTTGGTGATCTCGTTAATGTGTTAACAGCTGGTCCCTAAACTCAGGAGCGGGAGATCCGGCCTCCTCAGGGAGCGAACGGCACTCTGATCCTCGTGCCTCCCTGTGTACCACCTCGCTGAGGTTACGCGGGGCTCCCTCCACTGACCCAATGTGCGCCGGAAACCAAGTACTGTATGCGAAGTGATGTCCCTACCCTGCAGCAGTCTGTAAGCCGGTTCTGCAACAACTGCCCTCGAGAAGGCTTTAATCGCAGATCGCGAGTCAGTCAAGACTAACAGTCTGCCTGACTCAATGAGTGCAAGAGCAATAGCCAGCTGCTCAGCGACCCCCGGATTTTTTTGTGTAAACGGAAGCACCATTGCGAGCGCTCCCTTTGCGATCTGCCACCACCACCGAGTAAACATCTTTAGCATTAATTCATGCCGCGTCAACAAACGCAGACTCCTCCTGATCCTTTGCCTCTCGCAACAAAGCCCTATAGGTCTCGCCATTCGCCTCCCTACATTGTGCACAGGGTGCCCATTCCGCGGAAACGGACGAACCATGATATTAGCCCTAAGGTTCACGTTCAACTCGTATAGCCGCGCCCCATCGCGCAACACAACCAGCGATTCTCCAATGGACTCTAAGATATACCTACCCGCCGGTGCACCTAACAGCCGCTCTTTCTGTGCCGTACGCTGAGCCTCGGCATAGGCATGACCTGCAAATATGAGCGATCATCGAAACGCCAACAATATATTTGCTTAGCTTGATTAATTGTTACAAGAAGATAATAAAAATTCTGGGGGTTTTCTTTCCCAAAACCACTTTATGAATATGGGAGAGGCCGTAATGAAGGGCCCCGGAATAATCTAATAAGTTAAATGACAGTCTTCGACGCACATAAACTAATGCTACGACGCTGTGCAATTTTTTGAAAATTTACTCATACTGTTGGCTTGTAGGCCGTTACAGGGTAGGTGAAAAGCAGCATTTCTGCAAGTGGTACCTTACATGAAGTGCTTTTAACCCTGTAATTAAATACGTGCATGTCCGGTCAAAACAGACATAACATTTACTTCTGCTACAATTTCCGTCTGAGGTCATCAATTTACGCTTCATGCGAAAAAAACCAGCCTTTAATTACCTTGTTTCTACAAAAGTAATAAAAGCATTGAAAAATGGCGGCGGCAAACAGAAACTGAAGTACCTAGAGGCCTATAAAAACGTGCCGCCAACAGAATTTCAGAAGCAATTCCATCAGTGGTTTACAAAACGAAAAACAACATCTGTAAACTCGACAATCGTAATGATATTAGCAAAGAATTAACGTTACAAAATGGGCAAAACCTTCACGCCACTCGGCAGCTCATTGCTGAAGAGCTTTCACTGAACCCAAAGGCAGCATAAGATGATACGCATGAACCAACGCAAACTCTCAAAAATGGGGGCGACCCTGGACTGCGTGCTAGCTACCTTTAGAACACCAACCAAAGAACAAAACACTTCCGTTTACATGTGGGTTCTACCCTTTGTATTGCTTTGGGCGCAGCTTCACACACGCACGTTACGATGATAGTCACCAACACACCGAACCATCGACCTTGCTGGACTCGCAACCCAACATTTTCTATAAAAAATATTTGCTGCAAACAGGAACTCCCAAACAGGATTTCATACTGAACAACAGTTTATAGCAGGGGTCTCAAACACGAGTCCCGCGGACCATTCACAGGTGGCCCGGTCCGCACATGACTGCGTTCGTACCCATGCGATCACCATGTGTGAGAAAAATAACCGTGGGACACAAACTCTACTTCAGAATAGGCGTCGAGATTATAGTCCTTGAATATAGGTGTCGATTTTTCTCCTGCCGACGTGCTACGTAGCACGTCGGCAGGATAACCGGTGGTCATTAAGGGTAACTGACTGGATTCCAAGAGAGGGCAAACGCGTAAGGGGAAGACAGAAAATTAGGTGGGTAGATGAGATTAAGAAGTTTGTAGGTATAACGTGGCAACAGAAAGCACAGGACCGGGTTGATTGGCGGAACATGGGAGAGGCCTTTGCCCTGCAGTGGGCGTAGACAGGCTGATGATGATGATGATGATGATGATTTTTTCTTCAATTCTGACGCGAAATCTACTTCGGAAATGACCAGTACATGAGATATGCGAAATGCCATCTTTCAAAAAGCAGCGTGACTTGACATTTTATTGAAACCCTCGCCCCTCCCCAATTTTTTCTTATAATTCCTTGCGTGTTTTGTGCATCCAAGAAGGAGGAGGAAGGAAAGGAATGAAAGGCTGGCCATCCAATTGAAATAATAATAGTACCATAAAACGGGCTGTCATGTACACTCTTAGAACAAAGGGAGTGCCCAGACGCCCTTTGCGAGAGGTTTCGCTTGTCACGCTGGGCGCTCCTTTTTGCAGGGTGAAACAACTCTCTTAGACAGAGAGTTCCCAGTTGCTTTTATGCACAATTTCTTCTTTTGTACCTGACTCCTCCTCTCCCGATGTAGGGTAGCAAACCGGACATTCGTCTGCTTGACATCTTTGTCTTTCCTTCTCGTCTTCTATCTTTCTCTTCTAATAGATTACAGTAATCTGTGCGAGAAACTGTGACCGTGTGGCACCGCGCGGCGCACCTAAGGGTTTTGTAGGTTGTCACTACAGTGTATATCGCAAAGTACCGCATTGACAGACCATGTGTGACAGTGACGACAAAAAAATAACTGATAATTGCTCTTGTCAGCTTACGAACTCACGTTCTCCAATTCAGGGTATAGACCCTTTTCATAAATACGCCACCTGACGGTGGGCTTTTCGTCAGTTTCGCTTTGCAAAGGAGCGTGGGATAGCCAGCGCCATCGTGAGGGCATGGGAAGCGAGCCGTCAAATGCGTGAGTGCTGTGATGTTTGTCTTGGCGGCTAGTTCTCCGTGTCATCCGCTGAAATCTCACCGTTTGTGTGCTTGAATGAGCTCTTAGTACTCTCCGTTGGTCTTTCTGAGGTCTTCCGCTGCACAATGGGCAACATTTTGTACCCTTCAACGGGCTGGACGAGCAGTTTGGCTCGACTGCCGCGGTTGCGGGACCGTGACCACAGCCAACTCGCGTGTGCGCCCGGACCGGGAAAAAAAGGCTCGCCGAAGCTACAAACTTCTCACCGAAGAAAAAGAAGGACGTCACTGTCGCGGAACTATGCGACCGCAACCGGTGAAAATCCTGTCTGCCGCAAGCCACACCACGTAACTATTTTCCGGACGCCACGCGTTGGGTATTTGTATGCAGTGGCGTGCCAGGGGCGGGGGGGGGAGGGCACACCGGGCCCGTGCCCCCCTCCGAAAATTTTTTTTGCCATGGCACACAGCACAAATGACACTCGACCACATCTGCCTGTCCGGCCCCCCACTTCAAATCAAGGTTGTTTGAAACCCCCCCCCCCCCGGTGAAAATCCTGTCTGCCGCAAGCCACACCACGCAACTATTTTCCGGACGCCACGCGTTGGGTATATTTGTATGCAGTGGCGTGCCAGGGGGGGAGGGCACACCGGGCCCGTGCCCCCTCCGAAAAATTTTTTTGCCATGGCACACAGCACAAATGACACTCGACCACATCTGCCTGTCCGGCCCCCCACTTCAAATCAAGGTTGTTTGAAACCCCCCCCCCCCCCCGGTGAAAATCCTGTCTGCCGCAAGCCACACCACGCAACTATTTTCCGGACGCCACGCGTTGGGTATATTTGTATGCAGTGGCGTGCCAGGGGGGGAGGGCACACCGGGCCCGTGCCCCCCTCCGAAAAATTTTTTTTGCCATGGCACACAGCACAAATGACACTCGACCACATCTGCCTGTCCGGCCCCCACTTCAAATCAAGGTGGTTTGAAACCCGCCCCCCCCCCGGAAAAAATTTCTGCCTTTGCCCCTGTTTTCTATACTAAAAAATGTTGACACGTGGCTTACGATATGGGAGTACTGTCGCTACTAAATGAACGGTACGCAACTTAATTTTTATTTTTCTGACTGGCCTTATGAACCCTCGCAGTATTTCCGCACGAACAATCTATCGCAATTCACCGCATGCAGGCACTCGGGAGAAGACTATTCATTCGTAAAAGCAAGGCTACACATGGCGCTGTCAAATAAGCCCGTCCGTTTCTGTAGCGCGTTTACAAAACGGCGCCTTCCGCACGTCAGTTTGACATCACGTACGGAGGGAGAGCATGTGTTTGTTCACGTTTTATCGCGTGCCTTAACGCTGTTCTCGTCGCGATATCCTCGATGGTGGCACATGGGAACGCAGCACGTCTGCACCATTGCAGCACGCCGTCTCTACGAAAAACGTTGATGACAGTTCACGATTCGGCGGTGCTGAAATGTCACGCACTGACACGTTGCCGAAGCCTGCGTCGTCTGCTGCGGTGCCCTCACAATGGCGGCAGACTGTAGTTTGCGTGCGCGGCGCTAGGGGCGCCCTTTTTCGAAAAGGGTCTATAGCCAAGAGTATCGGCTTTCACTGTCGCTTGCTTTTCAGTTGTTTTTTAAATTTCTATTTCCCTGAGCACAGGGCTACGAAGTAGTGTCTTGGCCGTCTGGCACGTGGTCTGTCACGGAATGTTGTAGTCACGTTGCTCCTGAAGCAGGAGTTCTACGCTTGATTCCAAAGTTATCTCCCTCATCTCTCCATTCCTCGTTACCCTCTTGCAGATGAAGGGTGACAAACCTCGCTTCCTTGTCGTTCAGATCCGTGCCTTTCCTTCCGCGTTGTCTCTCTCTTCCTAAACGCAGCGCGACATTTTTAAAAGCGAAGGCTGCAGCGTAGACATAGGCATGGCGCTTTGATGACGTGCCTCTATGCTGCACTAAATCTGTCTCTTGAGGCTGCATTATAGCGAGTGCGCTTGCGCATCGTGTTTTGAAACACCTGTATTGAATACAGGCATCGAAATAAAACTTGTAGGGAGATCGTGGAGGCCTATCACATCGACAGTTTTGCCTCGAAATACTGGCATAAAAGGGTATAATAAATATTGAAAGACAATTCGCCACCTCATTCTCTTTGTGGGGGCTGCAAAATAAAAAAAAAACTCTTAGATATGTGGTCATAAAAGTTCCAGATATTCTGATGTCTCTTAGTCCTCATTCTCATAGATCTTACTTTGTGGTCTGTTAATTTGAAAACCAACAGGCAGTAGAGGCGGTAATTTAGTCATGGCGATGTTAAAATATATCGGGGACAACACCGAACCTTGTGGCGTGCCTTTACCCGCTAGTTTCATTATGTCACTGGGAAGCGAGCCTAATCCTATGGTTGCCCTTCTGTGTGTTAGAAAGGCCTCCACATAGTCGTAATCTCGTCGTCCGCACCGGGTCGACGCGAGATTCTCAAGTACTAGGTCATGCGAGACATTGTCACCCGCACCGCGGATGTCCAGGGCAAGCAGAGCTTTGATTTGTGCTGAACTTGGCCTGTCCATTGCTTCCTCTTTTAATTGGAGAAGTATGCCATGCGTGGACCAATCCGCCCGGCCCCAAAACAGTGTGTCTGAAAAAATATCCCTGGGCTTCAAGTTATGGTTCCACTCTTTGGAGGACAACGTGCTCCATTAATCTACCGAGGCAAGATGGTAGTGAGATTAACGCGGCCGCTGCAGCGAGGGAAGCAACCTTCGTTCCCTGTAATCGTCAACGGAAACTTGCGGTGAAAGGATATGACATTACAAGCCGCCCCCATCATTAGGTAAGCGCGAGCACAGGAGAGACACCCCCAGTAGAAGCGCGCTCGCACCGCATTGCTCGGGGCGTCGACCTTTAAAGCGCCGTGCGCGCTCTTCGCGCCATCTCGCTAGTGATAACAGGAACATGCTGAAGCCACCGAGCTCCGAGTAACGCGAACGGTAAATGGTGTATATAAATTGCTTGCCGTTAGTGCGCTTAGGAACGTGCGTTCTGTGGCCGAGTGGTTTGCGCTGCGCGCTGCGGAGCGAGGGGTCGTAAGTTCGACTCCTGGCAACGGAACTTTCTCTTCTAGGTTTTTCCTTTGCCATCTCTTAGTGTATATTTTACAACGTCATATCCGTGGCGGAAATACGTCAGTGGAGCCGTGGTGGACCCCGGCATAAAACACTTTCGTACTAAGAAGCCTAAAAAGATTGCCTAAAACGAAGGACGCTGTGTGCTAAAGGTTTGGCTCAAAGAACTGACATTTGGGCGAGTTTGTACGCTTCCATGATAGTACGGAAGTGGAAAGATGACGACGACGTAAAGCAGACAGAACGACTTCTATCTAACTGACGCACAAAAACGCGTGGTAACCCAGGGGAAGCCGCCGCCGTTGTTGTGAGGGACCCCGGCTGAAGAAGGCGGTGGCGGCCACCGGGTCCGGCGCCACCGCTATTGACACACCACCGCCTGCGTTGTTGCGGCAACCGAAGTCGTGGCGGAAGAAGCAAGGAACCAGAGGTGCGCCGACTGCTATGCCGAAGAGTTCCCGGCCGCGCACCACGAGATGCTTGGGCACCATAGGGAACACCGGAAAAAATATGCGGAACCCCAACAGGTCGCAGGCGGTGGACCTTAGGCGGCTGCAGACGGGAACTTTCAACCCCTACCACCTGCACCGGCTGTGGCCTGTGGTGCACCCGTCGTCTGGCTGCCCGTGGTGCGAGCGCGGACGGGCCGATATGGCCCATGTACTTTGAGAATGGGCAAGAAGCGAAGATAGGCCACGAGGAAGGACGACAACAGCTGAAGGACCCTCTGAAGTGGGGCGCCTTGCTGAGCAATGGCAAGCGGTCCTCCTCAGTGAGGCCCCCGAATACCAGGAGTGGGCCGTCCAGCGCGCCAGGGCCATCGCCGAGGACCTCGGATGATGTTCCTCGAACGGTGGATCTCTGGCAGCCTAGCCCCGGGCACAGTTACAACCGTCGGGCAAATGAAGTTTATTCAACAACCAGCAAATGCAGAGTCTCAATATGACGTGTCTCCGAGAAAATGCCGCAACGACTTTATCGCGACTCGTGCTGATCCTCCGTGTTGGCCAGTGCCCGACAATAGTTAAGACGAAAGTCTTAATTATATGTCTCACGAGTCGACTTTCCGAGCCAATAGTTGTGACGACATCATGATGTCACATGGTGATGTCTTCACACGACATCAGCGCTTGCTCGAAGGCGGGCGAATATACTGGAGGTAGTGCGAAACAGTGTTGCCTGCAGGAAGATTAAGGGCAAGGGGAGGGATGGAGGATCAATAAAATCGAATAAAATGATGAAGAAGATGGTGGTCTTCGCCTTTGATAATGCTGAAACTTTAGCGCAAAACGAGCACAGCGGACAAAGGAACGACGAAGACAAGCGCTAACTTCCAACTATCGTTTATTACAGCAACACACACATATATACCTGTCACATGTGACAGGTATATATCGTCGTTTCTTTGTCCGCTGTGCTCGTTCTGCGCTAAAGTTTTAGCATTATGGAATACCAACTAGCCCGCTCCCACACCTTGCTTCGCCTTCGAGCTGTCTTAGGCGAATGCATAAACGGCGGTGTGAACATACACTCTGTGTGTGGATGAAAAAAACGCAAGTTTCTTTCAGGCGGATTGTGTTCAGATTCTTTTTTTTTTGTAGCTTTAGTTCCTGAGATTTTCTTGTCTAACGAATTTTATGGTTGGGTCAGCGCATCGCCATCTTCTACAAACTTCAATGCATATCGCAAAAAACGTGCCATTCTGTGCTATCTATATTGATTCTGCACTTGTGCCACACATGTAGGCACGTTTCCCAAAGAAGCGTGGTTGCGATGGCGCTGTATAGGATGTCATGGTGACTCAAAACTTTTCTGGTCCTCATTCGCTCGCTCGTTTCGCGCACGCCTGAAACTAGGGGCATCTTGCTGCTCTCCCATAGAGAGGACGTAGAGTACTATAAATCTTTCACTCTTTTACTAAAAAGGGCATCCAGCTTTGGACGTGTAATAAGTATAAAGGAATGCTTTGCGCTCTCCCGTAGTAGAGTGCACAGTGCTCTAATTGATGATGATGAAAGAACTTTATTTATAAAGTCTAGCGAATTTGATTCGGGGTGCGACTCAGCCCCGGTCTAGGCACATGCTACGAGCTCTTGGGCTGGGGCGGCTTCCTCGGCTCGCTGGACAGCCCAGAGTTGTTATTCTAATGCGGAGCTGAGCAGAGCCTCCTCCCAGCGCGCCATGCAGTTCGATAATGCCTCCTCGTGGTTTCTGTGTGCTTTGTCGTCAAGCTCGAGCACTCCCATAGTATGTGGCATAGTGCTGCCCTTGCGTCGCACATCTAACATTTGTTTGTCAAATTGAGATGAGGGTAACAAAGACGAAAGGTAAATGGGTTTGGGTAAGTGTGTGTTTGCAGCTGCCGCCACGCAACTGCCTGCTTTTTATTTATTCTGTTGCGTGGTGGTGGTTATTTGCGTCTTCCTAGCTTGTGGTACTCCGTCATTTCATTGTAGCTAGTCATGCGTTCCTCCACCTCCCTCTCTTCCTCTCGTGCGACCTCGGTCGAAGCGGCGTCGGCATTCGCAACAGCTCGGTTCGTTAGCTCTCGAGCCGCCGCGTATGGCGTCTCGTGGCAGGCCAGGGGGGTTTGTGTGCGTGCGGGGGTCCATATAACGAAAGTATCATTTTGGCTTCCAACGTTTTGCTCGTTAGTCGTGAGGATTTGCAGCGCCGCGTGGGAGCCCCGGCCGTTATTATAGTTGCGTATCACCGCTTGCGAGTCGCTAGTTACTACTTCGGCCTCGGTGGCGGCCACTTCGAGGGCGCTGGCCAACTCCACCGCTTTCTCGGTGAATGGGGTTTGCACCGTAACGCTCGTCTTGCATATTCCTTCACAGTTTACTCTAAATCGTCAAAAATATTGTAAGGCGAAAGCCGTAGATGAATAATCAAACACGAAAGGTAACAGTCAGCGTCAACAACAGTCAGGCAAAAATTATCACCACGTGATGGCGTAGCCATCAAAATCTAATCATGACGCCAAAGACCGCCAAACTTGTGGCGTCATCACGACGTCAGTGTAAAGTCACATAACGTAATATCACATGATGGCGCCATCACATGACATCGTCGCTCGTTCAAAGGTAGGCAGATCACGGAGGCATCGCAAAAGCAGGCGAGGTGCACGAAGCTTCCAATGCCTCTGATGCCTGGGGGATCAGAGGCACTGCAAGCTTCGTGAACCCTGAGGGATCAGAGGCATTGCAAACTTCTGCATCGAATGATATGAGGCATTGCAAGCTTTCTGCATCCAACATGGTTTTGCATTCCCTCAGAGAGCGCGAAACCACGTTGGATGCAGAATGCTTATGGGGCGGGGTGGGGGGCAATATGATCGACTGAGAAGACAAGGAAGAAGGAATAAGAGGGCTTTCGCCTTCGAGTCGTCTTAGGCAAATGACCATGCAACCTTTAGGGACCGCTCACCGTCCCATAGTCGATTACATATCACTCTAAATCTTCAGACTTTTTTTAAATTTTAAATGCGAAGCATTCCTTAGCGAACCTCAGGCACTTTGGCCGTTTCTATCTATCTATCTATTACTATCTATCTATCTATCTATCTATCTATCTATCTATATCTATCTATCTATCTATCTATCTATCTAGCCGCCTACGTCTGGGCGCTCTCCAGGTCGTGTCCATAACTTGTAATATACCAAAATTGGCATAGCAGGGGATTAGTGTATGACGAACACGGTTCACTGGTCATGACAAAAATAACGCAAAATACCTGTCGCGTTCGTCATGAAACCCCTTCTCTCAGTCACGTGTGGCACATACCCGCATACCAGAGTTCATGTTTTATGGGTATGTGCCATTGGTGATACATAGTCTCGAGTAACACAGTAACCGCGAACACACACACATGCACACGCATAGAAAGTGTTAATAATAATTGTTGGCTTGTAAAGACGATAGTCTTTCTAGGGGAACTTATACGCAGAAATTTTGGTCTGTCTGTCTTTCTGTCTGTCTTTCTGTTTGTCGGCACGTCCCTCGATTCAGCCACTCGGCCAAAGTTGAACCACTTGCCCAAGAGCCAGCCGTCTTGAACTGGTACGGCTGTTCATACTTGTGAACGTTGTCGATCAAAAAGTAAATATCATGCATATCTGAGGTGCAACATCACTAGGTAAGTATTAGGTGGCGTGTTCCTTTAATAGAAAATGCATACATACGTAATTTTAAGGACCCTAGTTTCTTAAGCTGCGCTGAAAATGCATAAGAATGGAAGCTTGCGCGAGTTGGTATGCGTTCATCTTTGTTGAAACAGCGCTCACTAGACGACGACGAAGTAAAAGAAGGCACAGGACAGCCTGTGCTGTGCCTTCTTTTACTTCGTCGTCGTCTAGTGAGCGCTGTTTCAACAAAGCTGAAAATGCGGGTGCGCTGAAATTTGCCTTCCTCCGTGCCCTTCGCACGAGCTCATTGTTGTGTTTCGGTTTCGGTTCTGTTGCACTGTACGAATGCCATGGGTTGGTGTTGAAAAACTTTAGTTTTGAGAAGGCCAAGAAGGTGCAAAAAATATTTAAAAAATGACAAAGCAGCGTTGTGGGCGGCCTTCAGGCTGCCGGTTGTGGGCGCCGCTCTGGCGTTCCTGTTTTACCCAGGCGACGTGTAAATAAAAGAGCGTGTGGAGAGTACTCGTTGAGTGCGGACGTTTCTCTGCTTCAGCGCTTCGCGCCAAACCGCGTTTTCGGGCTGGCTGGCGTCCCCGCCGATCGCGTTGGTCACCGCCGGTCTTCGCCTGCTGCTGCGCCGGGACTACCAGCACGCAACACAGCACTCATGTTTCCCGACGTATTGCCAGATGGCGTCCATATCTCACACAGCGCCTCTTCTATCGTCTTTACACGACATTTGCCGCGAAGCACGCAGATACGCGGCCAATTTTTATATCCGAAAACCTCGATACGATTGTGAGAGATGTCGTAGCGAAGGGCTCCGGAAATTTTGACCACCTGGTATTCTTTACGTGTACCGAGATCACGCAGTACACGGGCATCTAGCATTCTGCCTCCAACGAAATTCGATAGACGCGGCCGGGTACGAACCCGCGACCTTCGGGTCAGCAGCGGAGCACCGTAACCGCTACACCACCGCGGCGGACGCAAGGAAACTGAGAAAACTTAAGACAGAACAGCCCTGGAGGATGCTCAACTACCCTTCACTCGTCCACATGGTCCACGTGGTCCGCAACGAGGACGACGTGGATTACGCAAAACCGGGATCAATGCTTCCTAAAATAAATTTTCCGAGAGATCCAGACCTCTCATCATTACCGGTGACTTCAACATTGAATTATCAAGACCGCTCAACGCCTGGTCCTTATATTGCCTGAAAGACGGCTTGGATGTGTCAGGGCATGAAAAGACATCGCTGCCACGTCCAGGACAGGAGGCATCATATACCATTTCATCGTAAGAGGCATCCGGGATTTCCACCAGCTGTACTCGCACTTAACTGCACTTCGACCCCTCTCAGCCGCGATCACGAACGGATCCGAATAACAAGTCCGGTCCATCTGCTGGGGCTCACTGATCACGGTAATGACGACCTTGTTCAAGAACTGTCAAGAACCCCTTCCACACATGCACACCGGTTCGTGCGTGCGTGCTTCGTGCGTGCGATATCCTTGCGTGCTTACTTTCTCCTTCATAACGGACAAGTATAAGCATAACAACTGTAACAACTGCATCTGTGACTGTAGGGTGCGTGCAGTGCACCTGCGCTTGCCACTCGGCTGTGTTTATATCTAGGGAAACTTTCCTGAATGAAGCTTAGTTGCGAGTAACGCCTGTGCTGCGCATCTCTGTTCGTTCTTTGTCTTTTCGGATTCGTGATATCCAGTATTGAAGAATATAAGCACTACATATCAGCTTGCCGCTTCTGGTGTTGGTAACACTCATGTTGCTCTTGGCATCGTTACGCAACTGTAAACAACTGGTTATATAATACGTATGAAACTCTTCGACATATGAATGTGCGTATACCACTTCCACATTTCTCTAGCGCCATTCCGTAACGTTTCGCTCAATGTGAAAAATTACGCCACAGTCACCATCCCACGCATGCTTCGCATATCATCGATTCCCACGATACGTGTGATCTGCCGAATTTTTTATACACTACAATATTGTGAATGTGACGTCTAAAATATGTATTTACTGACAAAATCAAGGTGGGAACTTAGTGTCAGTGCGACGTTCTCCTCTCTGTGATCGTTTCTTTGGAACTTGTTTCAGAGGAGTGCCCTAAGCAGCGCGTTCCTGCATTGAGCATCGGCGGGCCTCGCCTTAGCCTCGCCTTAGCCAAGGGTGACGAGAAATGCCTCATGTCATGCGTAACGTGCGCATCCACCAATTATAATTCAGAACGCAGTCACGTGGCGTAGCATAGTGCTTTCTTCCGACACCACCAAATGGCTCCGCCCTCCGCGCGTCTCGGCGGTGGAGGAGGAGAGCTTCAGGAGAGCAAAATACGCTATTTCTGCAAACCTAAATGCGAGCACGTCTCAGCGTCTGCAGGGAAGGAGGAGAGGGAATTGAAGATAGAAGGAGGAAGGAAGAGGATAAGGACAGTGGCGTCTATGGCTGAGGGCGTGGTGGGCGGGTCTTACAGCCGCTTCTGCAGTCCTATGCGCCTAGACTGGAGCTGGAGGTATCTTTATCTGAACCATTTAAAGACGCGTCGAAATATAAAACGCAAAACATTTGCTCGCCCATTACAGCTGTATTCATCAAGCAGAGTCATTACATAAAATTCACTCGTCTCTGTAAAAGAACTATATACACGCGCAAGATCCTGGTTGGTATTAATTAGTTTACTCATATTTACGTCAGCAGATAAAGGACGGATTAGCCAATGATTCTTAATTCGTGTAGTTGTCTGATACACTGCTATCACTATCAATGGTAAGCCTGTCACAAAAAAATTAGGACGTAATCTCCAACTCTTCACACCTCTTTGCACCTTGGGCTTCAAATTGCAGTTCTTCTGTTGCTGAAGAAAAAGATTGCAGCCTCTTAGCCTGCCTAAATGGGGAAAGTGGGGGGGGGGGTCGGTGCTTGAGGGGAGGGGGATTGATATAGATATGGAATATGGGCTTTGAACACTTGGTATAGAGATGTTAAAACTGTTCAGAGTTGTAACCGTAAAAATGCGTCCTGTTTCTCTACCTCTATTTACCATACATTTCCTTGAAATTGGTGTTTGTCTGCAACATAATTTTAATGATACAGAGAAATGAAATGAACGCACTTTCAGAGACAAAACACCACCTTAGCATAATATGGGACAGATGTCATTTTACTCGATGTGCAGGCATCTTCCACTGGACTGTATTAACTTACGCAAGCAAGCCACTGTTAAGAACAACAATTATCCGGGTGAGACTGTCGATCACCTAGAATTTTGCCAGCAGCTACACCCAGACATCTCGGACGTATGGCCTGAAGACGTGCGTACAACTGCATTTTTTTTCAATGACTCCGATAATCTGATTTTATTAATCATATACACCTTTTCGTGAACGTGAGGTTAACATATATTTTTACATTTTTATCCTTATGCCATTTTTGTTATTCTTGTATACAGTAGCTGGCTTTAGGCCGAGGTCTAGTCATTCAAACAAAACAATTTTTTTCACGGTTTTGAAATAGTGTCTTTTATTGGTACTTATTGCATTTAGTATGCCGAATGTGCAACATAGGCACATATTTGGAAAAAAAATGATAAGTCATTGCTATGTTTTCAGTTAGCTTACGTTACATTAACCCTCAAGTTAGTCTTTCTTCACAAAATGCAATGATGCAGAATTCATCATGGCGCTTCATTCTACACATTAAACACTGATCTCTTTACGTGCATGCGTTAAATCATGCCGCTATTCAGTTGAGCACATGAAAGCCTGCAATTTCTTCGTAGCAAACGTAGTACTCCGTGCCAACGGTCCAAACAGGAGCGCGATTTACCAGCAATATATTATTACAGAAGCAATGTCTACATTCGCCGCTTTTATCGATGAAATGCTCCTGAAATTTCTGAACACAAGCTTGCCCAGTAAAAAGCTCGTTAACTGAAACCTTTTGTAGCTACATTGAAACGATATCAAAGGAAGAAATTGATTTTATTCACACATGCGTGAAATAACTAATGATTGTCTTTTGCGCGTACACAGACTCCTGGTGATGGCTATCAAAAGTGTACGATTCACTGCTGCTGGAATGATTATTACGAAGAATACGATTACCCATTAACGCACTGTGAAGCGCATAGTATGTTGGACGCAATTCCGTGCGGCCACAATAAGGTAAGTGCCCTTTAAATTCTTAACATGTCATGATACCTTCTTGTCCTCATTGTCGACATGCATCAAGTGCATGATGCACGCCTTTGACCATGCAAAGATTTCGTGTGGTGACGTCATTACGTGACGTCCTCACGATGTGCAAGATAACGTGACGTCGATGGTTACGTGACGTCATCTTCTGCGACGTCATAACGACATCACGATGGCGTACTACTCATGTGGCAAATATAGGCTAGCTATGACGCAACGAGCCCGCTGTGATGGGTTTCCTCGACGTGACTGCTGTTTATAATAATTCTTACCTATCATAAAAATGAAGTTTATTTATGGCATACCTTAATGTCAATATTATTATATACAACCTCTAGCATGACCATTCCATTTTATGTTTTTTGTTTTTATTTTTTATTACAGTTTTTAGACAACTTGCACAGGCGCTTGACAGGGTGGTCTGAAAAATACCTACGTGTCACTCAGTACTCGTGCAAAAAACAACAAAAAAAAACCCGCCAGGCTTACGCGGAGCACAATCAGAGTGAAAGCTGGAAGAGCGCCCTTTCTAAACTCTTGGGAAACCTAATACAAGTACATACGCAAGGTATCCACTAATCCACAAATCAAAATTTTTTGTGAAGTAGGGAAGCGCCCACTGTGCCACTATTCGTCTTTGTGCGGATAAGCCAGGTACCCGCTACACATCTGTAAGGCATCCTGTGCATTTTGTTGATGCTTCATGTGGCTGATAACGTAGAAGAAATATGGTTGGCCGCTTTTTTGTGGATGGGAAGCCTTAAACCACACACTCGTTGCTCAATTAGCAGGTTTGTATTTTACTCTTCTGCCACGCTATATTACACATGGCAACACGATTTCTTGCCCGAGACAACATCTGTATAGGAACGTTGCTTGTTGGGCTTCTGTATAGGAACGACGTCTGTATAGGAACGTTGCTTGTTGTATAGGGTCGTGAAGTGCCTGTTGATGCAATCAGGGTTCTGCCCAGATGACCGGAGCCAGCCAGAGTCCCGGGGAGACGTCGAGGAGAGGATCCCGGAGCTGTTAACTGTAACGTTTATTACATATTTACAGGTAGGGTGTTTCTACATGATGGGGTTAGCATCATGGAAGCTCTCGAGCTTCTGGGAGCTTCTGGGAGCTTGTGAGAGCTTGAGGAAACTTGTGAGAGCTTGTCGGGAGCGCATCGGCGCTCGCATTGTATGTCCTGGCCTTCCCGGGGTTCCCTGTAGGAAAACACAATGGAGGCCAGGACAGTCCAATGAAAATTTCCATCTTCACCTCCGCCCCCAAAAGGGGAAGGTGAAACGCCGCCTCCTTCCCAACCCACGAAAGGAGAAAGAGGCATGTCCAGTTCGTCCCATAGCGAGGGAAAAACACTGCCCACCGTGCACTACACAGGACAGCACGAAGAAGTGAGTCTTACGTGGAAGTGAAATTAGCCTCGTACAATGATGGGTATGCGGCGCAGGCAGACCACGAATGTGGAAAAGCGGCAACAACAAGGCGCCAGAGAAACGGGGAAATGCATCCGCAGACGGTTCCCAGACGACTGGGCCCTTTTCCCGGGGCACCTTGACGACAAGCAAGCCGCTCGGCGGAAAACAACCTCTCACTAATGTCAGGTCGGTAAGGCGTGCCCAAAGGGTTTTACGAGGGGCGCAGACAACTGAGATAATTAGACGAACGACTTTCGTGTTTGTCGCGCTATTGGGCATCTGGAAACCGCTGACGGAAGAAATAAGGGTAGTCTTAGCCGCAAAGTCTATACGTCAAAGCGGCGCCAAGCAGGCAGGCCGATCATAAACAGCCCGTCCACGTCACAGGAGGTCGAAGGGGGTGCAGCAACAAGGCACTCCGCAGAGACCGTAGATCTGCCTTGTAGACGTTGACGCAGGCCTGACCCAATTTCTTGGACTGAGCATGGCGAACAAAACGCCAGAAAACGAACCACGCAAGACCCGAGGCACAAAAACATAGAGCACTCAACTGACCTCGAGAAATGCCAGGTTACAGTTTTGGTAAAACTCCCTAGAAATTTACAATTGGTGCGCTCACTCGTGAAAATCAAGAATCAGAAACGAAGCCATAACAAATTCAGACCTACTACGTGCGAAGCAAATCAACAGCCTAACGTTTTGTACCATTTCCAGAGAGATTCACAGCGTTCAAGGCACGCAGGTGCTACGGGCGAAACAAAACGAAAGGAGGTAGTTAATGAATTACGCCTCTCACAGTATAAGTAAAACTCAAAATCAAACTTGCGCGTATGAAAATAAAACAAACAGCGAAACAAAAAACCTACACTACTGATGTACATACTAACAAGTGTGCTACAGTTTACACAAGGTTTATACAGAGGCTTTACCCTCAGCCTACTTCTCTGTTAAAAATCAACTTGCGCAAAACCCTCTACTCGGGTGTTAGGTTTCGCTAAATGTAAGCAAACACTCAGTTCAACAAGTATCTTAATGTCTGCAGTTACCATGAGGAAGAAAATAAAAGTTACAAAAATCGACACATTCCTTGCTCATCTGCAGACACGCGAACATTAAAAGCAAAACAATTCAAAACTGGATACAAGAGAAATTCTTGGTAGCTTTACACTGTCCGAACATTACGCGGATAAAATAAAATAAACAAAAGCAAAAACCTACACTACACTGCAAAAACATAAGGTTTAAACAGAGGCTTTTTACCTTCAGCCTACTTCTCTGTTAAGATAAACTTGCGCGTAAAACATAAAACAAACAGAGAAACAAAACCTACACTTCACTGCAAGAACAGAAGGTTTAAACAGAGGCTTTTACCTTCAGCCTACTTCTCTGTTAAAATCGGCGCAAAACCCTCTACTTGTGTGCTAGCTTTTGCAAAATGTAAGCAAAAAGCAGTTTAGCAAATATCTCAATGTCTGCAGTTAAGATGAGGAGGAAAATAAAACTTTCAAAAATCGACACCGTCCTTGCTCATCGGCAGACATGCAAACGTTAGACAGCTAAACAAAACAATAATAAAACTGGATACAAGACAAATTCTTAGTATCCTTCGTGACACTGCGTAATATAATTCGGCACCCTTTCAGACGTGCTTGGGGGGACGCGCATACCACAGTTGTCGATGGGCCAGATCGCGACGGAGGGACAAAACGCCAACCTGTCCGAAGCACTCAGTGGCGGTGACCTTTGTTCCGCGGCCCGAACTCCGATAAAGAGGCACCCGGACGCTTAAGCTTCCTCATTGTGGGCCTCCCAGAACAGCGGTCACCCTCTCGCAAACTTGGGGGAGGACCTTTGTCGTTACAGTCGCGTACGCACCACCTCGCTTTGCTCCACCGTTTAGCCTTCGCTAAAGATAATGAAACCAGGCGACCACTTCGGCGTCTCTTTTTCTTGGCCCTCGCGACACGCTTTATGCCTAATCTCGATTTGTGCGAGACCCGCAACTTTTGACTTTTAGAGAACTTTTTCGGGGTTTCCAGCCTCCGCTCGAGGCAACTTGGACCTTTCCCCTTTCCCCGAAGTTTTCGCTGGCGCCTTTTTCTTTCGGGGCGGCACGGAACGCTCACCGACTCGGCAATAATACTCGGAAGTACATTACTCAAAACTCCAGGCGGCTCAACTGTTTTATCCTCGGCGTTATTTCTAGCTGTCTGTACTTCAGAAACAACGCTACAATCGACACTTGCTAAACCAGCCGGCTCGCCATCAGATGTCTCTCCTTGATGAGAGTCATCACCTCGCGCTAATCTAAGCGCTTCATCACCTCGCGCTATGTTGAGCGCCTCTCCCTCTCGTGGTAAGCTAAGCGCCTCATCATCTGAACTTTTACAGTCTGCTTCATTAGCGCTTTCTGCTTTCGGAACCTCATGAGCAGACTCACAGGCCATCGGATCCGTCATAGCTGCCGCCGATTCGTCACCAAAACAAAGGCCTTTCGAAAGCATATCCACGTCATTCTGAGAGGGATAATGCTCGGGCAGGTTTTGGGACACCAAAGTTTCCGTGGCGAACGGTCCCTCACTCTCAACGCGAGCTAATGGCAAACACACACTTTCATTTTCAACTACTTGCCATGCACACGGGCGTTCCCCTGTGGTCACCTCATTTGTCAAAGAGTACGGATGTACACTATCAAACGTTGCGGCAGAGTCCCGCGGTAGGTTTTCCTCAACTAATTCCTTAAAGGGGGGTTTCAATTGTTCCAGATCATTGTCGCTGCTGTCCCCAAAACAGAGAACATTCCTAGGCTTGCGGCAGCCGATTGCGATGTGACCTAGCTCTTTGCAACGGTGGCATACAACCGGCTTCCTAGCCTTACACGCCTTTTCTTTCTTTCGATCTTCTGAGTGGCTCACTGTAGACGTGGACTTAGCAGGACTGCCTTTCTTTTTCTTATCTGAGGGTGCTGTCTCGTTATTCGGGTTACTTGATGCCTGATAAAGTGCTAAAGCCAATCGCCTTTTCTCAATTATCCTGTCGTCTTCAGCCCATCTTTTGTTCTTCTCAACTTCCTCCCAGCACTCCTCAATTTCATCATCCTCCGCCCCGTTCTCCTGAATAGCCTTAATCAGCTGTGACTCTCTCTTCTCTCCTCAATTCCCAGCTCTTCACACAGTAGTAAGGGGTCTGGACTCTCTAGCCTCTTTACCAACTCCATGGTCTTCACGAGTGAGGACTTTCTGCCCGCCGTGACGTTAGGTAGCGAACAAGCGAAGCCTAGACGCACGGTAAAACACTGCCAGCTTTAGAACATGAAAGCTAAAATGGCGAATAGCTGTGACGTATGGTAGCGGTACAACGAAGCCTATACGCACAGAAGATTACACACAGATTTAGAAAACTTCAAAAGCTAAAACCTGGCAAAACTCAAAGAAAGTCAAGCACTCACCATATCGTTGAGGCCCGAGTCAAGCATGGGGCAT
Source organism: Rhipicephalus sanguineus (assembly GCF_013339695.2). Classification (NCBI taxonomy): domain Eukaryota; kingdom Metazoa; phylum Arthropoda; class Arachnida; order Ixodida; family Ixodidae; genus Rhipicephalus; species Rhipicephalus sanguineus. Next base: position 58,352 of record NW_023615446.1, read on the forward strand.
CCCGTTGCTGCTCACCAGTTGATGTGTTCCAGTTGTCAGCAGCATCACACCGCTGCCATCCAGTTGATCTAGAGTCCCGGGCTGCCATCCAGCCAGCCAGAGTCCCGGGGAGATGTCGAGAGAGGAGCCCGGAGCTGTTAACAGTAACGTTTATTACATATTACAGGTAGCGTGTTGCTACATGATGGGGTTAGCATCATGGAAGCTCTCGAGCTTCTGGGAGCTTCTCGGAGCTTGTGAGAGCTTGAGAGAACTTGTGAGAGCTTGTCGGGAGCGCATCGGCGCTCGCATTTTATGTCCTGGCCTTCCCAGGGTTCCCTGTAGGAAAAAACAATGGAGGCCAGGACAGTCCAATGAAAATTTCCATCTTCACCTCCGCCCCCAAAAGGGGAAGGTGAAACGCCGCCTCCTTCCCAGCCCACGAAAGGAGAAAGAGGCATGTCCAGTTCGTCCCATGGCGAGGGAAAAACACTGCCCACCGCGCACTACACGGCACAGCACGAAGACGTTGAGTCTTACGTGGAAGTGAATATCGTAGTCTGTTGCAATGATGGGAATGCGGCGCCAGGCAGACCACGAATTGGGAAACAGCGGCAACAAGGCGCCACGGAGAACGTGGGAAATGCATCCGCAGACGGTTCCCAGACGCTGGGCCCTTTTCCCGGGGTACCTTGACGACAAAGCAAGCCGCCTTGACGGCCAACAACTCTTCCTAATCTGTCAGTCGGTCAGGCGTGCCCAAAGAGTTTTATGAGGGGCGCAGACAACCTGAGATAATTATACGAACGACTGTCGTGCTGTCGCCGCTCTTGGTGCAGCTCTGGAACCACTGACCCGGAAGAAATCAGGGTAGCCTTAGCCGCAACGTCTCATGCGTCAAAGCGGCGCCAAGCCAGGCAGGCCGATCATAACACTGTATAGATCTGTAAAGGCCGCGTAGATCTGTGGTAGAATACTCGACTGCCACGCAGAAGGCCTGGGTTCAAATCCCATCCAATCCTGGATACATTTTATTTATTTCAGTCTTTTTTCTTATTTCGCACGATAGTGGTTACGGACACTGGCGGCGGAGGACAAGTGTCCCACTGCCGTTGTGATCTGATAAGAGCTTTCGCTGTAAAAAAGCATTTGTCGAGCCATTGTTGTAGTGCATCCAACATCTAAGTTTAAATGGGAAGTTTCACTATGCTTTTTCAGGCGGGTGAGCCGCGAAAAAAAATCGCCAACAGAGAAAGGGGAGAAGCATACAAAGCGTTACTCACAAAACTGCTTTTATTGCACGAGAAGAGAAGCATATATAGTTTCACATTTCAAGCCACTGCGTATGCCTGAGAATAGGTGCGAAATTGTGCCCAATGTTCACCGCTTCACTGTTCTTAGTTATGTCATCACGTATTACTTCACTCTGATATCATGGTTTGTTGGTGCTTGTGTTGGCTTGTTTGTATTTTGCGTGCAGTAACGTCGTCCCCTCAAATCGCCTTGATGTCAGTCAGCAATCAAGATTGGGCACACTTTCTATTCTGCCCTCCCTCTGCGCGTGTTCTTGAGCTTCACTTGCGTGAAAATGCTGCCGTGCCAACTGTCCTTGACCACAACGGTTGTAAACTCACTGCTGTTAGTTAACCGAAATATTTTTTGCGAATACACTGGTTGTTATGCTTGCTCATTTTTTACAACCCTTTGTTTATTTTACAGACATGCAGGCGGAGTGTTTACGGAGCACAAATGGAATGACGTGTACAAGACATGGCGCACTTTTAACGCAACAACATAATGTCCTCATGTAAGGAGTGCTGAGGAACAAAGAAGGTCATAAGTTTGGTGAAGATAAGCTTCGGGCATCGGAGATATTGTGATATAGAGAACGCCGTTCGAAGCTAAGCCTTCCGGCTAGGCCGGGTGGATACTTTTAAGGAAAATCGTGCATATTCAGCGACTTTGAACCGTCAGTTGTTGGTGCTAAGTTACTTTGTGACCTAATCAAAACACTAACAAAAATATGAGATCACATCAGTTTACAGACCGCCAGGAGGACGGGTCGTTCTGGTGGTTGGAGAAAAATAAAATAAAATAATAAAGCAAGAATATCTTGCGTGGTTCCGAATGGGCAAAATGTTGCTGGCACTGTGTGTTTGCTGTCTATTCGATGGCCATAACAACCGAAGAATCAGTCAAACTAGTCAAACCAAACCTTTAGCAGTGCTGGCGAAATAGCGATAGAAGTGACTAACCCTACCGCTATTGCCGCCGGCGCTAGCAAGCACACGTTTTGCTGCAAGATGGGTTAATGTGGATAATCAGCCGCCGCCGTAGCATGACAGCTAAGTTGATCGGCTGCTAAGCTTGAGGATGATAGGGGCTTTTAGTGCCTGATTTTGTGTGCGTGACTACCTTTGCTCACTATCTCCATCTTATCCCAACCGCGGCAATCGGTTCTTGCTTTTCTGATTAATGCAAGTGATTGTGGAATCACGTGAGGCGTTCACTTTCCCACATATTTTATTGCTGCTTGCTCTCCGATGTACAACCAAAGCCGCTGTCGTTCTTGCGGGCGTCTTCTTCTCACGCGCTAGGCTCGAACGTGCGGAGCAGCTGAAGCGCAACTTCGTCGTCTTCTCTCGCGTTGACGGCTCGCCATAGGGCCCCCCCTCTAGCGAGGTAGCCAGTGCGCGAAGGAGCGATCCTTATGAGTAGCTGGTAGTTGCTACTGTTGCGAAGCGCGTTCGTCTGGTGTTGGAGGATGGCTTGTCGTCTGCGAGGACGGCGTCGGTGTCGAGGAAGGCTGGCTTAATGCGGTCAATGGAGACACTGTCCTCGCGTCCATTAGGCAGCAGGACAAAATGCTTGGGGCAACGCTTGATGACTCTAAAGGGTCCGTCGTAAGGCGGTTGTAGTGGTGGTCTGATAGCGTCGTGCCGTACGAAGACGTGTGTGCAATCCCGCAGAGCATGACTGACGAAACGTGGGCGTGAGTGTTGACGTGGTAGGATAGGAGACACGTCTTTCATGGCGTTCCTGAGGCGACTGGCATAATAAGCAACGTCCATTGGTGGTACCGGAGACACGTCGAAAAACTGGCCAGGAGGCCTTAAGGTCGTGCCAAAAACGAGCTCAGCTGAGGAGCAAGAAGCGTCCGTGCGTATCGTGCTGCGAAGGGCGAGGAGGACGAGTGGCAGTCGCTCCGTCCAGGGTATCAATGATCGTGAGTCCATGAGCGAGGCTTTGAGTTGGCGGTGAAACCGCTCAACCATGCCATTCGACATAGGGTGGTAGGCTGTCGTCTTGATGTGGTTGACACCAAGCATGCGGGACAAAGTCCGGAAGAGCACGGAGTCAAATTGACGACCTCGATCCGTTGTGATGGTCTTGGGAACTCCGTAACGGCTTATCCACACGGTGATGAGTCCGTGGGCAACTGACTCTGCGGTGATGTTGGTGAGCGGTAGTGCCTCAGGCCACCGCGTGAACCGGTCTACGCACGTTAATATATACCGGCTGTTTTCCGATGGGGGCAAAGGGCCTACGAGGTCCAGGTGCACGTGACTGAACCGTGAGTCCGGAGGTGTGAAGGTACCCAGTGGGCTGACTGTGTGACGCTGGACTTTGGTTTGCTGGCACTTGAGACAAGCACGTGTCCAGCGGCGGACGTCGATGTTCATACGTGGCCATAGATATCGCGCTGTGATGAGGCGTTGAGTCGCACGTATACCGGGGTGCGACAAGGAATGCAAGGCGTCAAAGATACTGCGGCGAAATGGCGCTGGAACGTACGGGCGAGGACAACCGGTAGACGTGTCACAAACGAGGGGAATCACTCAGCCTGGAAGTTGGACATCTTCGAGCTTGAGGGAGTTCTCTTGGCGTCGGAGAACCTGAAGTTCGCTGTCCTCCTGTTGTGCAGTAGCCATGGCTGCAAAGTCGACCGGCGGGCGCTCATCCATCGTTGCGTTGATTTCTACGCGGGATAGTGCGTCAGCCACGGGGTTGTCTTTGCCACTGATGTGCCGGATATCGCTCGTGAACTCCGATAGGTAGGCAAGCTGGCGGATCTCACGTGGGGTGTGGGCAGAGTTGGTAGCAGTCGAGGTAGACGTGAGCGGCTTGTGGTCGGTGAGGATATGGAATTGCCGACCTTCGAGGACGTGACGAAAATGCTTGACAGCCAAATAGGCCGCGAGTAGTTCGCGACCGAACGTGCTGTAACGGGACTCGGTCTGTGAGAGTTTCCTAGAGAAGAAAGCGACCGGCTGCCAAACTCCGTCGACCAACTGCTGCAGGACTGCTCCGATGGCGACGTCGGAGGCGTCCACGGTGAGTGACGTGATGGCGTCGCTCTTTGGATGCGCGAGGAGCGTTGCGTTAGCCAGAGCTTCCTTGATGGAACTGAAAGCTGTCTCAGCGTCGTCTGTCCAGGAGATGGAAGCGTTCGGCTTCGTTTGACCGGACAGAAGTGCATGTAGCGGTTGCAAGATGGCCGCGCAGTGTGGAATAAACCGACGGTAATAGTTGGCAAGCCCGAGGAATTCACGCAGTTTCTTCGTAGTTGTTGGCCGTGGAAACTGCAATATAGCTTCCACGCGCCCCGTCGGTGGAGAGATCCCACGGGAATCCACGCGATGGCCAAGGAAGTCCAGTGAGGAAACTCCGAACTCGCTCTTCGATCCGTTGACGACAAGTCCATATTTCCGGAGCCGCGTGAAAACCCGACGCAGGTGAAGTTCGTGATCTTCTGCTGAAGTGCTGAAGACGAGGATGTCGTCGATGTACGCGAAGCAGCAGGTCAAACCACGAAGCACCTGGTCCACGAACCGTTGAAAGGTTTGTGCTGCGTTTTGTAGACCGAAGGGCATCCGTATGTATTCAAACATGCCAAAAGGTGTTATTATGGCAGTATTCGGTACGTCGGAAGGCTCGACAGGTATTTGGTGGTATGCCTTCACTAGGTCAATTTTGCTGAATACGGTGGAACCGTGCAGCAATTCCGTGAAGTCCTGGATGTGCGGTATCGGATAGCGGTCCGGTACCGTCACTTTGTTGAGGGCGCGATAGTCACCGCACGGTCTCCAGTCACCTGAGGGTTTGGGGACCATGTGTAGTGGTGATGACCAGGCACCGGAAGAAGGGCGGACGTATCCTAGGTCAAGCATGTGCTCGAATTCTTGCCGTGCTATCTTGTAACGGTCAGGTGCGAGACGACGAGCACGTGCAAACACCGGTGCTGCTACTGTCACAATGTGATGAGTGACATTGTGGCGCACTGGGTCTTCAAGAGATGGAGCACGGAAGAGGTCGGAAAATTCTTCTAGAAGCGTAGACCACGGCGGAGAGACTTTGGCATGAGCTTGCACGAGACGTAAGGGTGGTAAACTCGATGTCACGCCTTAACTGTTAGGGGGTGTCAGAATCCACGAGGCGGCTATGTCGTAGGTCCACCATAAGCTTAAAATGCCAAAGAAAATCCGCACCGATAATTGGTACACGCACGTCGGCGATTAAGAAAATCCAACGAAACGTGCGTCTCAAGCCGATGTCAAGCGTAACAGACCTCTGTCCGTAGGTCCGTATGGTGGAACCATTAACAGCAGTGACAGGCGGCGTGGTCTGGCGTCGCCGACGGTCCTCCAGCGTAGGAGGAACAACACACACTTCGGCACCCGTGTCGATGAGGTACCGAACTTTGGTGACGCGGTCCGTGACGTGGAATAGGCGGCTGTATGTCGGGCCTGCAACACTGGCCGCCGTCAGTGCGTGGCCCGTGCGTTTCCCGCAAACTGGCTGATGGCACTGACGAGCGCGTGCCCCGTATCGGTGGTGGTACCAGCAGACGCTGCGAGGCAGACTTGGCGATCTATCGCGGCTTTGGCGTCGCTGTCGTGAAGTAGTGCGTCGGTGGTCTGCTTTCAGCGAGCTCAGTTCAGCGGCCAGCTGGTCCACTTTGCGGTTGAGCTCCTCGATAGCTTGAAGGAGGCGGTCTAAGCGGTCATCGCGGACCGGCGCAAAGTGGGAAGAATCACGTCTCTCAATTGCAGATATGGACGGGGCACCGACATCCATAATCTTGTCGGCCATCTGTGCCAGTGAGTCGAGAGTTTCCGTGGAGGACACACTCAAAATCATCCGCACCTGCTGCGGCAGTCGCTGTAGGAAGAGCTCTCGTAGGATGGATGCGTCCAATGCAGCAGGGTTGTCCCCGATGAGATGTCGCATGCGACGCAGAAGCTCCGTAGGTTTGCGGTCACCGAGTTCCTCCGCGGTGAGCAGCTGCTGCAGCCTACGCTGTTCCGACTCGGTTGTTCGGCGGATGAGCTCTGCTTTAAGAGTGTCGTAGGGGTTGTCAGGAGGCGGAGAGCGCAGAATGTCTCTTACGATGGCGATGACAGCAGGTGGTAAGGCGCCGATGACATAGTCGTACCTCGCTGATTGCGATGTTACGCGGTGTCGTCGGAAGAGTGGCTCGACGCTCAGAAACCAGAGTTCCGAGTCCGCCTGCCAAAACTCCGGTATCTTGAGAGTAGTGACGACAGGGTCGGGTACCGTGGGATTCGGCGTTGCGTCACTGGGTGTGGTGTCCATGGTCAGTCGGAATGTACGTTGCAAAAGTCCTTACTGTAGTCACCGAAGAAACGGGGATGGCCGTGACGCTCAGTGCGTTGGCGAAGGGACGAGCAGGAGGCGCGTTGCCGTTCGATGTCCGGGTCACCACTTGTGGGATGACGTGAGGCGTTCACTTTCCCACATATTTTATTGCTGCTTGCTTCCGATGTACACCAAAGCCGCTGTCGTTCTTGCGGGCGTCTTCTTCTCACGCGCTAGGCTCGAACGTGCGGAGCAGCTGAAGCGCAACTTCGTCTTCTCTCGCGTTGACGGCTCGCCATATGATCATTATCACGGTCGCCATTTCGGGCCTCGGTAGCTGCATTTAGATGTGGGCGCATAAGGAAATCCTGTACACTTATATTTCGGTGGATACAAGCAAGCGAAATTATTCAATATTATTGCGGGATCCCGCACTACGGCGTGTCTCAGAATATATCAAGGTTGTGACACTTAAAAGAACAGGAGTTTAATGTCGATAATGTAGTACTAAAACGAGAAGATGAAGGAAACACAACAATATCCTTGCTATCATCTGAAGGTTTCTTCTGAGAGGTATATATCAAGTGAAAAAACTCGAGATTTTTAGGTGATGGTCGGTGACCAAAAGTGCTGACAGGCGTTTTGTTCTGCGACCTTTCCGCGCACCTTTTACAACAATTTGGCATATTTATGAACAAGCCTCCCTAGAATTTTTTCAAACATTCATGTACCTTCCCTGAAAAACTATTCGGCTGATTACGCTGAAGATTTGTTACATTATACTGCAACGCCCTCCAAAATGATGAAAAACTTGAAAAACTATTTCAGTGATAACTCTGGAAAAGCAAGGTTGATTGGGGAGTCCCTTTTCCGCGTAACAAGGGAGGGCAATAGATTTTTTTCTTTTTTTACGAAGCAGATGCAGCAGCAAATTCTCTTTTCTAGGGCATAAACCCCTGTTATGTGGAGTGTGCGAAATTTCACAATACTCTGTATTTTCTGAGAAACGGTAAAATAATTATTACACCCGAGCCAAAAGTCTCGGTCTCCTACAATATGCTTCCAGACACTGTATTATCTAGGAACAATCCTGCATAAAATGAGGACCTAGCAATCGAAATTCAGTTCCAAACAGTACTAGAGTGTACTAGAACAGGGGAGTGCTCGGAACGGCCGCAGCACAATGTACAAAAGTGAAGCCCAAACAGGGTTAATCCACCTGCGGTGCTGCGATCGGTAGTCTGCAATGTGCCGTCGTTTAAGAGTTGCGTCAAATTTCTTCCCTTGTACTTCACATTTGTGTTACTTTTTCAACTAACACGTAACAACTGAAGCTGGCTTTAAGAAAGGAAGGAAAACCATAACCGCTATACAAGGTGCCACTAAGAATAAAGCCCGCCATCTACAGCTGTGATTTGAACCCGGGCCTTTTCAGTGGGAAGCGGGCATTCTGCCCCTGCACCACCTCGGCGGAGCAGCGCGAAACTCTTAAACGACTACATTGCAGACTACCGATCGCAGCGCTGCAAGCGGATTGACCCTGTTTGGGCTTCACTTTCGAAGCTCGTTCCGAGCACCCCTGTTCTAGTACGCTCGAACAGTATCTAGGGAGCCTCTGCTTCATTGGCAGAATCACCCTCAAATAGCTACCACCTTACGACAGAGGATGTAATACATGATTTTGTGAGAGCAGTTACCTACGCCACAGATAGGTGCCACCCGGCATCTGCCGTGCTATCGAACTCAGCGCGACCAAAGTTGTGAAATGGGACAACACTACCCTGCTTCATAGGATTGCTTGGGCAGCGCTACAAAACGATGACAGATTAAAACGAGTACTTGACATCTGCGCGTTGCACACAGCTTTGACTTTTCTTATTCTTTTTCTGCGGCCGTTTGTTAACGCGACAGCGTTAATGCCAGTGTCAGCAAGGAACAGAAAGGAACAGAAAGCCTAGCAAGGAACAGAAAGCCATGATCATCTGATGTCCAATATGACGGCGATAGTCCTGTAAGAGCTAGGGCCGCAGGCATCCTGGTAATTCAATAAATAAAACAACAAAAATGACCACTGACTGTTTAGACCTTTGGCCCTCAAGGTGTTTTCTCGGCGGTTTTCATTACTTTAAAAAGTATTCTGTATTTCGAATGGACATTTATCCATTCGTCATTAGAAATTTTCAAATATTTTCCCACCCCGAGCGGTTTTCTCTTGTACTGCTTCAGTTTCAGATATGCAAAATATGGCTGTACTTCATAACCACAGTATAGTTCAGGCTCCTGAAAACGTTCGTTTGTGTAACAATAAAGCTCACATAATCTTTAAGCAGTCATCGAAAGCTGTTCTCCAAATCAACATTTTTAGAAATTTACGTCTGATCATTCAATGGGATACCCACTCCAGCATTTTCAAGTAATCTTGAGTACGCTTGAGTACGTAAGGGCTAGGTGGCCCAATGTCGGGTTCGCCAAACTTTAGATATTCTATTTAGAAATTACTTGTTCAAATCACGATTTTGCTTTTGTCGGTAACATAGGCATGTGTTATGAATAACTTTATTGATGTCTTGAGGAGTCAGTCCGGGACTGATGCGATCCGCTCCCACGTCGGGACAGAGAGGCCAAGCCCCTCTGCCGCCACGCGGGCCCTCTGGACAGCCCTGAGTTGGTTCGCCAGCGCGCCACTGTGCAGCATTGCTGCCATCTGTCACCTTGAGAACCCACCAGCCAACGCCGAGCAGCGCCAGGAGCATGTGATCTAAATTGAGTAAACCCCACACTCACTACTATAGACTGAAATTCCACAGTCCCGATTAATTTTATTCATGACGACGGGTCAGTGTACCTCCGTGTCTGCAGAAGCCTTAACGTAACAGCATGTGGCCTGTTTATTCTAGAAGGTGGCAAGGGGAATGCCTGCGCCTTAGGTAATAGGTTTGGTGATCTCGTTAATGTGTTAACAGCTGGTCCCTAAATCGGAGCGGAGATCCGGCTCCTCAGGGAGCGAACGGAACTCTGATCTCGTGCCTCCTGTGTGCCACTCGCTGAGGTTACGCGGGCTCCCTCCACTGACCCAATGTGCCCGGAAACCAAGTAGTATGCGAAAGTGATGTCCCCACTGCAGCAGTCTGTAAGCCGGTTCTGCAACAACTGCCCTCGAGAAGGCTTTAATCGCAGATCGCGAGTCAGTCAAGACTAACATCTGCCTGACTCAATGAGTGCAAGAGCAATAGCCAGCTGCTCAGCGACCCCGGATTTTTTTGTGTAAACGGAAGCACCATTGCGAGCGCTCCCTTTGCGATCTGCCACCCACCGAGTAAACACTTAGCATGATTCATGCCGCGTCAACAACGAGACTACTCCTCTATTTTGCCTCGCAACAAAGCCTATAGGTCTCGCCATTCGCCTCCTACATTGTGCACTGGTGCCCATTCCGCGGAACGGACGAACCATGATATTAGACCTAAGGTCACGTTCAATCGTAGAGAGCGCCCCATCGCGCAACACAACCAGCGATTCTCCATGGACTCTAAAGAACTACCGCCGGTGCACCTAACAGCCGCTCTTTCTGTGCCGTACGTGAGCCTCGGCATAGGCATGACCTGCAATATGAGCGATCATCGAAACGCAACAATATTGCTTAGCTTGATTAATTGTTACAAGAAGATAATAAAAATCTGGGGGGTTTTCTTTCCCAAAAAACCACTTTTGAATATGGGAGAGGCCGTAAATGAAGGGCCCCGGAATAATCTAATAAGTTAAATGACAGTCTTCGGACGACATAAAACTAATGCTACGACGCTGTGCAATTTTGTGAAAATTTATCATCCTGTTGGCTGGTAGGCTTACAGGGTAGGTGAAAAGCAGCATTTCTGCAAGTGGTACCTTACATGAAGTTTTAACCCTGTAATTAAATACGTGCATGTCCGGTCAAAAAACATAACAGTTACTTCTGCTACAATTTCCGTCTGAGGTCATCAATTTACGATGCATGCGGAAAAAAAAGCCTTTAATTACCTTGTTTCTAAAAAGTAATAAAAGCATTGAAAAATGGCGGCGGCAAACAGAAACTGAAGTACCTAGAGGCCTATAAAAACGTGCCGCCAACAGAATTTCAGAAGCAATTCCATCAGTGGTTTACAAAACGAAGAACAACATCTGTAAACTCGACAATCGTAATGATATTAGCAAAGAATTAACGTTACAAAATGGGCAAAACCTTCACGCCACTCGGCAGCTCATTGCTGAAGAGCTTTCACTGAACCCAAAGGCAGCATAAGATGATACGCATGAACCAACGCAAACTCTCAAAAATGGGGGCGACCCTGGACTGCGTGCTAGCTACCTTTAGAACACCAACCAAAGAACAAAACACTTCCGTTTACATGTGGGTTCTACCCTTTGTATTGCTTTGGGCGCAGCTTCACACACGCACGTTACGATGATAGTCACCAACACACCGAACCATCGACCTTGCTGGACTCGCAACCCAACATTTTCTATAAAAAATATTTGCTGCAAACAGGAACTCCCAAACAGGATTTCATACTGAACAACAGTTTATAGCAGGGGTCTCAAACACGAGTCCCGCGGACCATTCACAGGTGGCCCGGTCCGCACATGACTGCGTTCGTACCCATGCGATCACCATGTGTGAGAAAAATAACCGTGGGACACAAACTCTACTTCAGAATAGGCGTCGAGATTATAGTCCTTGAATATAGGTGTCGATATTTTTCTCCTGCCGACGTGCTACGTAGCACGTCGGCAGGATAACCGGTGGTCATTAAGGGTAACTGACTGGATTCCAAGAGAGGGCAAACGCGTAAGGGGAAGACAGAAAATTAGGTGGGTAGATGAGATTAAGAAGTTTGTAGGTATAACGTGGCAACAGAAAGCACAGGACCGGGTTGATTGGCGGAACATGGGAGAGGCCTTTGCCCTGCAGTGGGCGTAGACAGGCTGATGATGATGATGATGATGATGATTTTTCTTCAATTCTGACGCGAAATCTACTTCGGAAATGACCAGTACATGAGATATGCGAAATGCCATCTTTCAAAAAGCAGCGTGACTTGACATTTTATTGAAACCCTCGCCCCTCCCCAATTTTTTCTTATAATTCCTTGCGTGTTTTGTGCATCCAAGAAGGAGGAGGAAGGAAAGGAATGAAAGGCTGGCCATCCAATTGAAATAATAATAATAGTACCATAAAACGGGCTGTCATGTACACTCTTAGAACAAAGGGAGTGCCCAGACGCCCTTTGCGAGAGGTTTCGCTTGTCACGCTGGCGCTCCTTTTTGCAGGGTGAAACAACTCTCTTAGACAGAGAGTTCCCAGTTGCTTTTATGCACAATTTCTTCTCTTTTGTACCTGACTCCTCCTCTCCCGATGTAGGGTAGCAACCGGACATTCGTCTGCTTGACATCTTTGTCTTTCCTTCTCGTCTTCTATCTTTCTCTTCTAATAGATTACAGTAATCTGTGCGAGAAACTGTGACCGTGTGGCACCGCGCGGCGCACCTAAGGGTTTTGTAGGTTGTCACTACAGTGTATATCGCAAAGTACCGCATTGACAGACCATGTGTGACAGTGACGACAAAAAAATAACTGATAATTGCTCTTGTCAGCTTACGAACTCACGTTCTCCAATTCAGGGTATAGACCCTTTTCATAAATACGCCACCTGACGGTGGGCTTTTCGTCAGTTTCGCTTTGCAAAGGAGCGTGGGATAGCCACGCCATCGTGAGGGCATGGGAAGCGAGCCGTCAAAAGTGGTGCTGTGATGTTTGTCTTGGCGGCTAGTTCTCCGTGTCATCCGCTGAAATCTCACCGTTGTGTGCTTGAATGAGCTCTTAGTACTCCGTTGGTCTTTCTGAGGTTCCGCTGCACAATGGGCAACATTTTGTACCCTTCAACGGGCTGGACGAGCAGTTTGGCTCGACTGCCGCGGTTGCGGGACCGTGACCACAGCCAACTCGCGTGTGCGCCCGGACCGGGAAAAAAGGCTCGCCGAAGCTACAAACTTCTCACCGAAAAGAAAGAAGGACGTCACTGTCGCGGAACTATGCGACCGCAACCGGTGAAAATCCTGTCTGCCGCAAGCCACACCACGTAACTATTTTCCGGACGCCACGCGTTGGGTATATTTGTATGCAGTGGCGTGCCAGGGGCGGGGGGGGGAGGGCACACCGGGCCCGTGCCCCCCTCCGAAAATTTTTTTTGCCATGGCACACAGCACAAATGACACTCGACCACATCTGCCTGTCCGGCCCCCCACTTCAAATCAAGGTTGTTTGAAACCCCCCCCCCCCCGGTGAAAATCCTGTCTGCCGCAAGCCACACCACGCAACTATTTTCCGGACGCCACGCGTTGGGTATTTGTATGCAGTGGCGTGCCAGGGGGGGAGGGCACACCGGGCCCGTGCCCCCCTCCGAAAAATTTTTTTTGCCATGGCACACAGCACAAATGACACTCGACCACATCTGCCTGTCCGGCCCCCCACTTCAAATCAAAGGTTGTTTTGAAACCCCCCCCCCCCCCGGTGAAAATCCTGTCTGCCGCAAGCCACACCACGCAACTATTTTCCGGACGCCACGCGTTGGGTATATTTGTATGCAGTGGCGTGCCAGGGGGGAGGGCACACCGGGCCCGTGCCCCCCTCCGAAAAATTTTTTTTGCCATGGCACACAGCACAAATGACACTCGACCACATCTGCCTGTCCGGCCCCCACTTCAAATCAAGGTGGTTTGAAACCGCCCCCCCCCCCCCCCGGAAAAAATTTCTGCCTTTGCCCTGTTTTCTATACTAAAAAATGTTGACACGTGGCTTACGATATGGGAGTACTGTCGCCTAAATGAACGGTACGCAACTTAATTTTTATTTTTCTGACTGGCCTATGAACCCTCGCAGTATTTCCGCACGAACAATCTATCGCAATTCACCGCATGCAGGCACTCGGGAGAAGAAATATCATTGTCAAAAGCAAGGCTACACATGGCGCTGTCAAATAAGCCCGTCCGTTCTGTAGCGCGTTTACAAAACGCGCCCTTCCGCACGTCAGTTTGACATCACGTACGGAGGGAGAGCATGTGTTTGTTCACGTTTTATCGCGTGCCTTAACGCTGTTCTCGTCGCGATATCTCGATGGTGGCACATGGGAACGCAGCACGTCTGCCCATTGCAGCACGCCGTCTCTACGAAAAACGTTGATGACAGTTCACGATTCGGCGGTGCTGAAATGTCACGCACTGACACGTTGCCGAAGCCTGCGTCGTCTGCTGCGGTGCCCTCACAATGGCGGCAGACTGTAGTTTGCGTGCGCGGCGCTAGGGGCGCCCTTTTTCGAAAAGGGTCTATAGCCAAGAGTATCGGCTTCCACTGTCGCTCTTGCTTTTCAGTTGTTTTTTTAATTCTATTTCCCTGAGCACAGGGCAGAAGTAGTAGGGTCTTGGCCGTCTGGCCACGTGGTCTGTCACGGAATGTTGTAGTCACGTTGCTCCTGAAGCAGGAGTTCTACGCTTGATTCCAAAGTTATCTCCCTCATCTCTCCATTCCTCGTTACCCTCTTGCAGATGAAGGTGACAAACCTCGCTTCCTTGTCGTTCAGATCCGTGCCTTTCCTTCCGCGTTGTCTCTCTCTTCCTAAACGCAGCGCGACATTTTTAAAAGCGAAGGCTGCAGCGTAGACATAGGCATGGCGCTTTGATGACGTGCCTCTATGCTGCACTAAATCTGTCTCTTGAGGCGTTTGCTTGAATCCAGAAAAAATGAGGTACACGAGCAGCTTGTCCGCCTTCGGGAAAGCGTCAACGAGGCAGTTAACGATTAAAAGATTTACTATTCAGCACACGAAGTACCATGAACATTAAAATACTAATTACAAAGGCCACGAACAAAGCGTTCGTGGGCTCTGTTGTTGAGTCTCTGAGGAGTAAGCTTTCGCTCCCAAGTCTAAGATTCCTACGGTTCAATTTAGCTCAAGATTATGCTGTTTTGGCGGGGATGTCTTGGACTTCGCAAGCATAGGCTCTCGTCCGCGGGCTTATAAGGCTTTCGCAAATAGGATTGCTTTTCTTTTCTCTCAAGCGCAACAGCGAGGCACAATTAATTTCTACAGGGAACCTGTATATGGCTAGAAGGTAGAAAATTGTGGCGGTCCCACAGTCCGTGAGTGCGCAGAAACTATTGTGAAGAAGCAATCGTAGCTCATGCTGCCATGAATGATCTGTGCGCTCGCAATAATTTCTCTTCACTTTTTGTCGGCATATATAGCTAGACACGCTACCTGCCGCTGGACGAATACCTACCCACAAAGTCCTTTAGATGTTGTCAACATCCATTAAGTTAACATCCGGAAACGCAAAGTTTGAATCGTCCATCTCTTAAATTTGGTGATAGCGAAATCGAAAGCCCCAGTAGAAAACATTCAGAGAGATCCTAGCTCGTGATAAACACCAGGACCGGAAGTGTCAGCTTCGCTGGTGTACGGAGTGCTTGGTCGCGTTTTTTCTTCTATTTTAGTCGAGTAACAATGATCCTTCACCGTTTTAGCCATTAATCGGTGAGTCCTTAATGATTAGAGTTTTTTTGTTGGTTATTTGCCTTTTTTTTGCCGCGCATTATTAAGAAGGGTGAGACAGCTTATACTCCAAAACAGTTTGCAAAGCTGCGACTTAAAAACAAGAAATTGGGGCAGTGTTCCATATATTTGTATGAAAGATGTGACTGAGATGAAAACAGACGTGCCTAACGGTTCGATAAATCATATTTATCTCGTTAATTAATAAATGGAATTGGTCCTAATGAATAGTCAAGCGATAAACAACCTATAATGTAAACCAGACAAGATAAGACTTCAAGAGATGATGGGATATCGAATTAAAAAAATCATCGACCGAGCAGTGCTGCTAGCGCAGTAGTTCTCAAATGGGGGTCCGCGAAACCCATCGGCGAAAAAGACCTAGTTTTTTGGAGGCACACTGTCCCTGACAGCGGCCCCTTCTGATTTTTCCTATGCTTCGCCGCATACCGTTTTCGCACTACGGCGGAGCTGACTCATGTTTCCCCTCTCCATGGCATGGCTGTAAAGGTTTTGTTGCAGTTTTCTACGACATATGCATCCAAGCATACTTTTTCTAGGCTTGCATATTTGAAAAAGAAACATATCTAGAAATAGGTTGAATGAGGCTGCAGAATACACCACAACGTACTGACATGCCATTGATATTGAAATGGCGTGACACTTTAGTTCGACCATTCTTTGCCAGGGTTCATCCCGTGAAACCATCCGTCCTTCCCGGTGTTAACACCGGGATAGACGGATGGTTTTCACGTTGTGTTCTCGTAGGAAAGCTCGTGTATTTAAAATCCCTCTTTAGCAAACGATGGAAAGCCGACATGACGGAATGTATACATATATCAAAATTTCGTACTCTGCCAAACTTTAATGCCAAACATTCTTTCCGGTGGTAGCGAGATGCGGCTGTTGTGGGGCTCTTGAAGACGCTGACCAAGGCTGGGAAGAGGAGGAAAGACGCCGTGCCGATGTCCCTCATTTAGGGAAGGCTGCAACCTGCAATAAAGCTCTACGCGTACGTACCACTTAGAAAACTTGAAATAGGAATATGCGTGGATTCTTTATGCATTCATTCATATCTTCAACTGTCGGTGATTCTTTTGATTGAATTCGGTGCTTGATTGGAGAGAAATCCATCGCAGATATTTAACCACAATATTTGAAGCAGCTGCTTTGTCTTCTAGACGCTTGCTTACAGTATAGAAAGGAAAGTTGATTTCCTTTTCGCGATAATTCTTATTGCACAGCTGACTAGGAAACATATTGAGATAGGCACACAAGCTTCGAAATAGTACCAGATCAAGCGCAGTGGTTTTAAAGGTTGACTTAAGTTAGGTATGTCTTCGTGTATTTGACTCCATCAGAAGTACTCGGACGTGGTTGCTGCCATTTTAGGCGTCCTATGTTATACTCGCGGAACACTTTTTTGAGAACCAAGCGAAGCCTACCGCTAATAAATGTAGCCCCCTCTCCCACTTGGTCCGTGTTTTCTGCGTGAGATATAAAAATTATACTTCATTTTCTACATGTAGCTCTTTGGGACTGGCCGCAGCTCACACCAGTGAGATATTTGTATTTGTTTTACTTCATTCTTTGTCACTTTGCGTTTGGACGCGTGCGAAAATCGCGCTTTTACCAGCGAAGCTGTTTAGCAAATCGTTGCTTGTGAGTCGATCGCAGAAAACTGTCATTACCTTAACGGCTACGTGCCACTGTGCGGCCTCCGTAATGAAGAAGGCGACAAAGCGACGGCGTGCTCAATATAAGCGCTAGTTGTATCTCGCGCCTAACTATACTCAGCTGGCATCCGAAGCCTAATCGCACTCCTGAGGAAGAAGCCGCAATACGAGAAGCGAGGCTTGCCGCTGCATGAGCATGAAATACGGCGCCCACCAGATCCGGAAAACATTTCCAGGGAATTGGAACAAAAGAGGCTGCGTCGGCAAGATCTACAACACGGGGATCGTATACGCGATCACCGCTGGTTACATGTGCTCCACGGCAAGAACCAGCCTAGCGTGAAGAGAAGCGCGCGCCGTGCTTTCTACCGGTGGCGCCGCCGCAATGTTTCAGCGTGAGTTCATGTCGTGGGAATTGGTCATTCTTGCAAGTTCTTGGTGCAAAGAAAACTTGTCCACTCTTGGGATTGTGCGGTCAGCGGGAAGCGGGCCATGGCTCGCGTCTGCTTAGGAGCTCTTCCTTGACAATTCGAACGAGCAGCTAGAAGATCGCGGCTCTGTAGAACTTGCTGCGAGACCGTCCTTCGGTGGAGAGCGCCACAGTTCAACGTGAGCAACGGGTTCAAGCATTTCCCGAAGCCTGCGCACCTCCATCGCTTAAACCGAGGTCGAGGAGCCTATTTTTTTTTTACATACGATCTGGGGAAGGCAGCAATTAGCCGACGAATTGCTATCATCACGGTATGTGCCACAAAAATTGCGCAAATCCTAGTACTTGCCACTGGTCACTATAGGCGATAGTGAGAAACGTATAGAAAGAGAGAGGAGGACAAAATAGGGAGAAATAATGGCAGTAAACACAAAAAATAGAAAGACAGATAAAGATGTAGAAACAGAGAGAAAGACAAAGAAAAAGAGAGAAAGAAGCAGACAGAGAAAAGTATTGAGAATAAATGGAAAGATCAAGAGAGAAATAAAGAAAAAGAAAGAGAGAAAAAACAGCAGAGAGAAGCAATGGAAAAAAGAGAAATAAACATAAAGATAGTGAGACAGAGAAAAAAAGAGAAACAAACAGATACACATTAGAGATACAAGAAACAAAGCTAAAGAAACAGAAAAAATCACGAACAAAAAAAACGCCAGGCCTGCGCGGAAAGCGCAGCACAAACACAGCGAAAGCTGGAAGAGTGGCATTTCTAGAGCCTGTTCTAAACTCTTGGTGCTACTCATACAAGTACACTAGCAAGGTGCCCCTTACGCCATAAATCATAATATTTGTGAGCTTGGGAAGCACCCACTACCCCATTATTCGTCACTCTGCGGAGAAGCATGGTACCACGTACACATCTGCAATGCATTATGTACACTTTGTTGATGCGACGCTGACGACGATGAAGAATTCGGGCTGAGCGTTTTGTAATGGGTTGGAATGCTTAAACGACCCTCTAGTTACGTAATTCGCATCCTATGACGCCCGGTTTATATCATATGTTAACGTGAGAAGAAGAGAGACAGAGAAAGAACTTTATTGAGACCCTGAGGAAATGGATCAAGGGAGCCTTAGGGGCTTCCTTCGCAAAAAATAGAAGTGCACTTGCGAGGAACCCACTACGCTATAAATCACCATAATTTCTGTGAAGTAGGCAAGCAGTCACCATGCAATTTTTCGACATTCTGCAGAGAACCTGTAACCTGTAACCTGTAAGGCATTATGTGCACTTTGTTGATGCTGTGCCTGATGAGGATGACAAATTATAGCAGAGCCCTTGCAATGCGTTGGATGCATTCAACAACCAACTTGTTCCGCAATTCGCAATGTGTGACGCCTGGTTACAGAATTCGCTTTTTGTGACGCCTGGTTGGTATTTTACTCTGCTACCACGCCACATCATATGTATTGTGGTTTCTTCCCGACATGAAGCTTGTATAGGCTCTTTTGCAAAGCAGATTCCAGCACCAGCATGGCTCTAAGATAGAATGCTGGGCTCCCGCGCAGTGGGCCCAGGTTCGAACCTCTTTTCATCCATCTTATTTCGCGTGGTGGTGGTACGGACAGCGGCGGCGGCGGAAACTACGGCGCAAGAACGGCCGTTGTTGTGCTCTCATAACAGCTTTCACTGTAAAATGGGAAACAAAGAAGGCCATCCAGCGGCCCTTTTCCTTCAGAATTGGTACGAGTAGTGCGAAGCTGCCATACTAGGGAAATGGAACGGCTGCTGTGAGAAGTTCTCGAATCGATGGAAGCCCTCCGCCAACGACGACGTGCCGTAGATCTCTGAGTGGTGCGAACCGTCGGTTCTGAAGATTGGGCATCCGTGTGGGCTAACCTAGCTAAAACACACCAAAAACCTAGCAGCAACACGAGCAGACTTCAGAATCACCAAGTTTCGCTGTTTCAAGCCTTGCAGGACTTAGTGCAAGATTCGACAATTGAACACGAAAGTGTTTTATGCCGGGGTCCACCAAGACTTTGGTGACGTATCTCCGTGACGGATATGACGTTGATGAAATGGACGCTAACGAATGAGAGAAAAGAAATTGCAAGAAAAAGTTCCCCCGCCAGTTACCCCGCCGCAACGATAAGCGCCCGGCGCTCTACCGACAAAGCTACCGAGGCAGTTGCACGCACTCCAACAAACGCGCCTTTTATCTCTCACACATTCTCTCCCGCGCGGGCTCTCTGTGGCGGGGCTGGGGGGCAGGGTTTTGCCGTCTGTGAGCGGGGAAGTGAAGTAATGTGCCATGACAATTACTAATGCGATAGAGAGCAATTCGGTGATGACGCAGTTAAAGCATGGCCTCGGATATTACGCGCCGGCGTGCAATCTCACAGGCCATGCCTTAAGGGTCTCGATGCCAGCGGAAAACACTGAACGCGCTAGCATCGGGGAGTCGCCCTAAACGCAGTTACGTTCTTACCTTTCGCTTTGTGTAGTGTGTGAAGGCTCGTTATCGGAGTAGTGCAGCTTACACATGCACCATGTGTTTCGCCGCCGACCCGCTTGAGTGCGCTGCCACCAACTAATAAAACTGCTGTAATAAGCGCTGTAGAGAGGCAACGATGTCAACGACGAATGTGTGCCGTGGTAGAGCGAGACAGCCTTGGTAGGGCGTGCAACGCCTGCGCGTTTTCGCGGCTCAAGCTACGAATCTCTGCCTCCCGTGTTGCTTAAGCGCAATGTGGTAGTGAATATGAGCACAGGCGTGGTTGCCCTTTACTCGGGAGGGACACCGTGCTGCCGTTCTCTCAATTGACCACGCTTCAAGAAGTGCATATCGAGTACAACCTTTATATGGCATTTGTGGTAGATGTAATCTCGCGCGGGATTCCCATACGCTGTGTCCAGGTGTGTGTTAAAAAGTTCAAGTACCACAACAGTTAAATCATCATTATGGGTGCCAGTCGTCGCGACGGAGATATGCCGCTGGGCGTCAGCGTGGGTGCATTCACGTGAAACGATGCTATAGCTGCTAATAGACACCATTAGACAGCGCACAAGCTCTCATATTACTACACAATAAGCACTACTTCTGTGAAGACACCTCTTACTTTCATGTTATACCGACTTCTATGACGGAGGGATCGCCATGTTTTGTTTACGTAGTACCTCGAACTTAGGCGTCGATAAACACTGACTGCGCGCGGCTATCATTTTCCACACCGGTGCGAAACGCGCGCCATACCGGAATACTTCGCATAGGAGTACATGAGCAGAAGCTCCGCCCCCATAGCTTTCCCTTCATTACCAAGAAAAGTTGTCCGAGAGTGTAGCAGGTGTAAGGATAAGCCAAGGGAATTACTTTTTCAACTGCCCTGGGAATACCTCTCATGCTTCCTTTTGGATCTGCCTCCAAGTTTGACCAAACGACAATGTCATAAGGCGACGTGTCTAGTTTTGGGGATCTGTGACGCATGATGATGTCATCACGAGATGCTGATTTTTTGCATCAATCGTGTTGACGCCGACGGTCACCTTTTGCGGTTGACGAGGCGTCTAATACTTCGTCTTCAAATCACACATTCATTTGAAGCTTTGAGGCCCCTATGATGTAAGCCCTGTGTGGCATCAAGTATGTTTGCCACATGTTCGACTAGGCATGTACCGTCAAGTGCCATTGATTATAAGTTTAGGTCTTTAAGTTTGGTTGGTGTGTTTTTCCTACAGGTACACTCATAAAGTACTATTAAGTGTTCCAAGTTGAGCATCGTTTTAATAAATACTGATACAGCAAATTATCGGCTATAGTCAACTAAATTTGAACTTTTCTTGTTAACTCTTCATTTCTGTGAGTTTTATTATTCTTATTCGTAACCGAAAAGGCCAAAGGTCTGTTATACCCGCTAATACGAAGAATATTTTGTTTTGCGGGGTGCTCGCAACTCTAGTACAAAAAGCAAAAGTGAATCATAAAAGGCAATTCACCACCACATTTATTTTGAGATTGTAACATAAAGAATTTCTTTGAAAACGTAGTGAAAAATGTTGCAACATTGTGATGTCTCATGGACCTCACTCTCATAGAGATGTTTATATTCTGGTTTATTTAGTTTGAAATGGCAAAAGCAAGCACGTAGGGATAACGTCATTTGAAAGTCATGATACGCATATTATGACTTTCAAGTTACCCCTGTCATTTATGTTTGCCATAGAGTCACGTCGCGCAATACCAGTTTTGGTGTATATCAATTGAGCTAAACGGCCGCGAGTACGCCATGAGCGTGGAATGTAAATCATCCCATACATGACTTGCATGTCCTGATTTTCATGTTACCGCCTCTTATTTACGATCGTCATACTGTCGTGTCGCGCAATACCTATTTAGGTGTATATCACGCGAGCGCAACGGCAGAGATCGGACAATAAGCGTGGCATGTAAATCATGCCGTAAAATATATGCATATCATGATTTTCATGTTACCACCACCGATTTACGTTCATCATACAGTATTGTCGCACAAAACCATTTTTTATGTACATCAAGCAAGCCAAATGGCTGCGAGGGCACCACGAGCGTGGCATGTAAATTATGTCGTACATGACTTGCATGTCATGATTTTCAAGTTACCACCACCGATTTACGTTCATCATACAGTATTGTCGCACAAAAACAATTTTTTATGTACATCAAGCGAGCCAATGGCTGCGAGGGCCCACGAGCGTGGCACGTCAATCATGTCGTACATGACTTGCATGTCATGATTTTCCCGCTACCACCAGTGTACATTCATCACACAGTTTCGTCGCGCAATACCAATTTTGGTGATATCAAGCGAGCGAAACGGCACCAATCGGACAATGAGCGTGGCATGTAAATCATGTCGTACATGACTTGCATGTAATGATTTTCACGTTACCACCTCTGATTTACGTTCATACAGTCTCGTCGCGCATACCAATTTTGGTGTATACAAGCGAGCGAAGTGGCCGCGAGTGCACCATGAGCGTGGCATGTAAATCATGTCATACATGACTGGCATATCATGATTTCCCCGTTACCACCACTGATATACGTTCATCACACAGCATCGTCGCACAATACCAATTTTGGTTTATATCAAGCGAGCCAAATGGCCGCAAGGGCACCATGAGCGTGGCATGTAAATAATGTCGTACATGACATGCATGTCATGATTTTCATGTTACCAAGTGTGAGTTATGTTTGTCACACAGAAATGTCTCGTCTTACCAGTTTTGGTATCTATCCATTCACTTAAGCGGCCTCGAGCGGCCCGGGACCATGTAATGTAAATCATGCTGTACATGACACGCGTGTCATGATTTGCACTTTAGGACCTGTCATTATGTTTGTCATACACTCTTGTCAGGCCACAGCAATTTTGGTATATATGAAATTAATGCGACGGCCGCAAGAGCCCCAAGACCGTGGCATGTAATCATGCTGTTCATGAAATGCATGTCAAGTTTTTCATGTTATGACCTGTCATTTATGTTCGTAATACGGTCATATTGTTTCGTACCAATTTTGGTATACATCCCGTTAACGAAACGGCCAGGAGAACACAAAGTTTAAGCGGCATAGATAGATAGATAGATAGATAGATAGATAGATAGATAGATAGATAATAGATAGATAGATAGATAGATAGATAGATAGATAGATAGATAGATAGATACGCTCAAAGTCGCAGAAGTTCGCTAAGAAATACTTCGCATTTAAAAAGAGCACCGACAGCCATAACAATGAATTAATAATTGAATGACTGACTGAATGAATGAATGTATAAATGAAAAATCCAAGCAGAACCTCCCTTAGTAGTTGTCTATGTGACGCATATGTCTAGATATTCATTGTCTTATCGCGGCTTTCCCTAGAACGTTCTTTTTGAATGCAATCGGCATGGTCTCTTTCACCAACATTCCAACGTTCGTCACGGCCTGGAACAGCTCCACAGCAGCTGCATCCCGCTACTCCACTTGTCATTATATTGCGGCAAAACATGGATTTTTATTGCGATAGCAATTATATGGACAGTCTCGTCTGAATTTTGCCGTTGCCGTCATGCACCGTATATGTATAAGTATGTATATACTTATGTATATACTATGTATATAGTATGTATATACTGTATAAGCATGTATATACTATATATATATATAATATATATATATATATATATATATAATATATATATATATATATATATTGTGATGACGAAGAGCGGCAACGGGCTTGGGCGCATGCTCGGGTAGCGCGAGGAAGAGAAGGACGAAGTCAGAGAATAGAACAGCCGGCCTACGAACGGGCGTTGTCTCCTGTTCTCTCTTGACAATGGCGCAGTCGTCAAACAACACGGAGCCTTAAGGCAGAAACCGCCTGTGCTCGTCTGTCTTCGGCTTTGCGGAGCCGCCAGTCAAGGAACGCCGTCCACGCTTCCTAGGGCATGGAAACCGCAAGCCCGCGGCCGCAGGAAGCACAGTTCGGCGGGGACGGCGTCCAAGCCCCTCGACACCCGCTTACCTGCCGGCGCTACAAGCACCGTCCGGGGAAGGCGTCCATGCCTCCTCGGCGACTCGACGGTATTCTACCGGTGATGCCATTCTCGTGTTGACCACGCTTCCCTGATTGAGGACATCGCCATGCTGATTGCTGCGACGAAAACATATTCCGCGGCCGCAGCCAATGGTTCTCCAGGCGGCTCACCCGACGATGCTGCGAGGATCATCTGCGCAGCCACGCGCTTGTCCGAACAGCTTCACAGCTTGGCGCCTTCAAACTGTGGGTTCTCAACCGCCGCCGTGAGTACCGGGGGTCCCGTATTCCCACGGCCATCGCCCCTGGCTCCTCGGGCTCCTCGCTCAACCTTCCCCGAACGTCATGCGGGCGACATCCTTGCTTGCCCAGGAACTAGACCGTTTCGCCGCCAGAGCCTCCAGAACCTTGCAGTCCACATTACCATCAGCGGTTGCATCGGAACTACCGGAGTTCCGAGGATTCCAGGATAATGCCGTTCTGTGGATCAAAGCAGTAAACGACCTCGCCGCCCGCCATGCCTGGCCGGATCATCGGAAATGGCTGGTGGCCACCGACCGCCTTCGCGATGCTGCCAAGGCATGGCACAACTACGAAGGCGTCAAACAACAATCCTGGACTGAATGGTGCGCCAGGTTTACTTATGTATTTCGCCGCTTTTCGATTCCTCCGACCCTCTCTCTGCCGACCCAGACTCTACCGCGGATGGGAACTCTGCGACAACACCACCACGACGGTGCCGCTCGGCCGTCCACCAACCTCCCTCCTTCAGAGATAAAGCTCACCACCACCGTAGAGCGGCCTGCGTTGGCACTCCTCATTCGACTCAGTTAGATAATGGGCCCCAGTTGCGCCTTTGCTGCTGGAGCACATACAGACACCAGCTCCTTTCGTGCTTTGCACGCCTACAGTGCAGGCGCCGGAAGAGGCGAAGGTATTCATCCTGTGCTAGACGACGAATTTCATGATGGACGCAACCTCGGCGTGGAAGACACCCGCAGCAGCCTCTCCAGCGAGGGCAACGCAGAAGGCGGCGGGGCAGACATCGACACCGGCCGCGATCAGAGTTTTTCCGCCGAGTATCTCGAGTTCCGCGACGTTGCCAGAGACCACGACTACCTTCGCTCAGGTTCCCACCTCTTGTGCCTGGCCTGCCTTCGCGAAGGTACCGGAAGAGCCGATGACACACCAGTGACACCACTGTGCTCGCAGACCCACCGGGGCCGCTTCTGCTGCTTCGAGAGCATTCCTTAGCCGAATGCGCACCCGGTCACCTCGTGTTGAGTGACAAGGATCTCCGGGACAAGCGCAAGAATGTTGCCCTGTCGATAATCCGAGAGCCCATTGACATACTATCTTATATCCCGAAGAAGCCTGCTGTACAACCCCCAGCCAAGACTCCCGGTTTGCCGTCTCGGATGCTGGTCCGGCAAGCTTCTTTGGCCGTGCCGCGTCTGCCGCTTTCTCCACGACATAGTCGAAGCCCGCCGCGAAAGGTATCGATGGCAGCTGTCCACGAAAAATCCCTGCGTGGCCGAGACCGACCACAACGATGTAGCCAGTCTCGTCCTCCAGATACACTTCTGCCAGATCCCCGAACGAAATCGCAGCCTGGCTGGGCCAGACCACCGAGATGCAGCCAATGCCGCCCGCCAGAGCGTCATCGGCAAAACTCCAAGCCAGCGCCAGAACTGTAGCGAACGACCACAGCGACACAGCCAGCATCGGCCACCAGAGACATTGTCTGTGGCTTCGCCCTTTCGCATTCATGGCCGAGTGTGATGACGAAGAGCGGCAACGGGCTTGGGCGCATGCTCGGGTAGCGCGAGGAAGAAGGACGAAGTCAGAGAATAGAACAGCCGGCCTACGAACGGGCGTGTCTCCTGTTCTCTCTTGACAATATATATATATATATATATATATATATATATATAATAATATATATATATATATATTACCGCGTGTCTTATGTTTCATGAGCTGAGCTACACCCCCAAGACTGTCAGCAACGCTCAGCGCAAAGCGCGCACATGTTCGCGAAGCTTCCCGATCACTGTAGATCGTTTTGTTAACATTGCGCGCAAGACGCGCACACTCGAGCTTATTCTAGAATTTGCAGGACAGCCAGCGATAACGCTGGAATTTCGACGGCACGCGTTTAAATGCCGACGCGCTTCACCGCTTGTCAGTTGATCGACGGTCGACGCTCTGTTCGACGCTATCAGTGTATTGCTGTAGTTTCACCTTCAGTTTCCCGGCCACAAGTTCGGCCAAATAAACAGTTTCATCTCGGACGTGCGGACTGCTGTCTTCGTCGACGTCACGACCACGTGACATCTGGTGGAGGTGCTGCTTCATGAACCGGACGCCACCGCGGAGCGCTGACCCAAGCCCAAGCCGCGAAGAAGACGACTCTAAGGTCAACCCGGATCCTCGAACCAGCCGCCGGCAGAAGGGACTACAACCAGAGTACGGGCTCCTTCCCGAAAACGCCAGGCAGCCGAAGACCGTCACATCTACCGCCGAGACGATGACAGAACCCCGCCACTACAACGGTAGTGATGCAACAGCCAAGGGAGCCACCAACTTTCCGTGGATCGTCGTTTGAAGACCCGGAGAGCTGGCTGGAGACGTACGAGCGAGTCGCCGCCTTCAACCACTGGGACACCGAAGAGAAGCTGCGCCACGTCTACTTCACTTAGAAGACGCCGCGAAGACGGGTTCGAAAACCATGAATCGAGCCTTCAATCCTGGGACCTCTTTCGGACGACGTTCCTCAATACCTTCGCGAGCATCGTCCGCAAGGAAAAGGCCACTGCTTTGCTGGAGACCCGGGTGCGCTGCCAAACGAAAACGTCACCATCTTCACGGAAGAGATGACTCGAATTTTCCGTCAGGCCGACGCTGCGATGGCAGAAGACAAAAAAGTTCGCCTGCTCATGCGGGGTGTCAAACAAGAACTTTTCGCGGGACTTGTCCGCAACCCGCCCAACGACGGTCGCCGAATTCCTCGCCGAGGCTACGACTATTGAAAAGACACTGGACATGCGGACGAAAACAGTACAACCGCTCGCCGCTGTCTGCAACCTTCCGGAGTGCACTCACTAGCCACCGACGACTTGCGCGAAACCCCGAGCGATCGTGCGGGAGGAGTTGCGCAAGCTGTTACCTTCGCCGCAGCCTCAAGTGGATTCGATCGCAGACATTGTCCGCGAGGAAATCAAAGAGTCCTGGGTGTTCCTCAGCCGGCACCGCCGCAGCTTCAAGCAGTGAGTTATGTGCTGCAGCCCGACGCAACGCCCCCCTACTCGCCCGCGTCAAGACGCCGCGCCGGCCAGCAGTTCCGCCGCCAGGCACCACCGACGCCATACTGCCCGCCAAACGGCCAGCGATACACGCGAGGAAGACGACGTTTGGGCGCCCCCGACCATCGTCCACTCTGCTACCACTGCGGAGAAGCCGGCCACACCTACCGCCGCTGCCAGTATCGACGGATAGGACTGCGCGGGTTCGCCATCGACGCGCGCGCCCACAGCAGGGTGAACGTCCACGTGACATCGCCGACTATCTGGCAGGAGCGCAGTGGACCCCCCGAGGACCTTCCGATCGCCGTCGCCAGGCCGCTACGCCTCTCCCCAACGCCGCCAGTACACTGGCCCATTCCGGGGCCGGTCGCTAGCCCGTATCCGAAAAGGGCAGGCACCGATGGAGGTGCGGTTGCTGTACGACGAAACATCGAAGATCCTCCGCCCGACGACGACGCCACGACAAAACCTTGAGACCACGCGAACCGACAGAGCCCTGACGACGACGCCTCGCGGACCGAAGTAGACCTGACGACGCAACGGGGAGGCAGCGGAACCAAACCGACGTAGCCGTGACCGACGCCACGACCTAACTGCAATGCAAGACGACGAACTAGCGCCTCGACGTCCTTATCAACGGCCACAGCGTCACAGCTCTCGTCGACACCGGAGCCGACTATTCTGTCATCAGTGGACCGTTCGTCGCGAAGCTGAAGAAAGTTAGGACAGCCTGGGAAGGCCCCGAAATCCGGACAGCCGGAGGTCATCTAGTAACACCGGAGGGAATCTGCACAGCGAGACTCACCATTAACAACCGGATTTATCCCGCGAACTTCGTAGTCCTGCAGCGTTGCTCGAGAGAGGTCATTCTTGGTATGGACTTCTTAAGCCTTCATGGTGCAGTCATCGATCTGAGATCCAAGTCGATAACACTATCCACAGAAAAAGCACTACCGCCGTACACGCCGCCAGAAAAACACGCCTTGAATGTGCTGGAAGACCAGGTCACCATTCCCCCTCGCTCCAGCGTCATCATTTCCGTCGGCACTCAGAAATCAGCAGACCTGGAAGGCGTCGTCGAGGGCGATCAGCACCTGCTTCTGAACCGTCAGATTTGCGTCGCAAGAGGCATAGCCGAGCTGCGCGATGGCAAAGGAAAGGTAGTGCTGACAAACTTCAGCCACGAATATAGGCACCTGAACATTGGTACGACGGTCGCCTACATCGACGAATTCGTGACGCCAGCAATGCTTTCGCCTTCTTCGATGCTACCGAACCTGCTTCGAAGGATCGAGATCCCCAAACAGATTTCGACGTCAACCCGAGCCTCCCGAAGCACAAGCAAGACCAGCTTCAAGCCCTGCTCCTGCAATTCAAGGACTGCTTTTCGTCGTCGTCAAGAATTCGACAGACCCCAGTCGCGAAACATCGCATCATAACAGAAGAAGGTGCCCGACCAATCCGTCAGAGCCCGTACCGAGTTTCGACGCGAGAACGCGAGGCTGTTAAGAAACAGGTCGACGAAATGCTACGCGACGACATCATCCAGCCGTCGAAGAGTCCGTGGGCATCCCCCGTGGTGCTAGTGAAGAAGAAGGATGGAACTCTACGTTTTTGCGTCGATTATCGTCGCCTGAACAAAGTGACGAAGAAGGACGTGTATCCCCTTCCCCGGATAGACGACGCCCTGGATCGATTACACAACGCAAAGTACTTTTCGTCGATGGACCTGAAGACCGGTTACTGGCAAATCGAAGTCGACGAGAGAGACCGAGAAAAGACTGCCTTTATAACACCAGACGGCCTGTTCGAGTTCAAAGTCATGCCCTTTGGTCTTTGCTCGGCACCGGCGACATTTCAACGCGTTATGGATACAGTACTGGCCGGCTTGAAGTGGCAGACGTGCCTCGTGTACTGGACGTCGTTGTGTTTTCCTCAAACTTCGACGAACACCTTCGGCGCCTTGAAGCTGTACTTCAAGCAGTCAGGACCTCCGGACTCACCCTGAAGCCTGAAAAGTGCCGCTTCGCGTACGAGGAGCTCTTGTTTTTGGGTCACGTGATCTGCAAAGATGGTGTTCGCCCGGACCCGCGCAAAACAGCTGCCATCGCTGCCTTCCCGCCACCCACCGATAAGAAGGCCGTACGCCGTTTTCTCGGCTTGTGCGCCTACTACAGACGCTTCGTCAAGGAATTTTCACGAATAGCCGAGCCACTAACGCACCTCACGAAGACCGACGTGCCATTCAAGTGGGAAACGGCGCAAATCGAAGCCTTTCAAGAACTTAAACGACGCCTTCAGATGCCTCCGATACTAGCGCATTTCGACGAAGACGCCGATACGGAAATCCACACCGACGCAAGCTGCGTAGGACTCGGCGCCGTCCTCGTGCAGAAGACTGACGGGCTGGAAAGGGTCATCAGTTATGCTAGCCGGTCGCTATCAAAGGCAGAAATCAACTATTCCACAACAGAAAAGGAGTGCCTGGCCATCATCTGGGCTACATCGAAGTTTCGCCCCTATCTCTACGGCCGGCCCTTCAAAGTTGTGAGCGACCACCACGCCTTGTGTTGGCTAGCTAACTTGAAGGACCCTTCAGGTCGCCTCGCACGGTGGAGCCTACGACTGCAAGAATTCGACATTACCGTCGTGTACAAGTCCGGACGAAAACACTCTGACGCCGATTGCCTGTCTCGTGCCCCCGTCGACGCGCCGCCGCAAGACGACGACGATGACTGCTTCCTCGGAACTATAAGTGCCGATGACTTCGCCGAAAGGCAACGAGCCGACGCGGAACTTGGGGGCCTTATGGAGTACCTCGAGTGCAAGACCGCCGATGTTCCGAAGGTATTCAAGCGAGGACTGCCGTCGTTTTTCTTGCGGAACGGCGTTCTCCTGAAGAAGAACTTCTCGCCACTTCGAGCCGACTGCCTTCTTGTCGTGCCCTCATCATTGCGACCAGAAGTCCTCCAGGCCCTACACGACGACCCGACGGCTGGACACCTCGGTGTTTCCCGCACGCTCGCCAGAATACAGGAAAAATACTACTGGCCACGCCTTGCTGCCGACGTCACCCACTACGTTAAGACTTGCCGAGATTGCCAGCGACGGAAGACACCGCCGACTAGGCCAGCGGGACTTCTGCAGCCAATCGAACCACCTCACCGGCCGTTCCAGCTAATCGGGATGGACCTACTGGGGCCGTTCCCGACGTCGACTTCCGGCAACAAGTGGATCGTCGTAGCAACTGACTACCTCACCCGCTACGCCGAGACAAAGGCCTTGCCCAAAGGCAGTGCGGCCGAGGTAGCCAAGTTCTTCGTGGAGAACATCGTATTGCGTCATGGCGCCCCAGAGGTCCTCATCACAGACAGAGGTACCGCATTTACTGCGGACCTCACTCAGGCGATCTTCAAATACAGCGAGACGAGCCACCGTCGCACCACCGCCTACCACCCGCAGACCAATGGCCTCACCGAGCGTCTAAATAAGACCATCGCCGACATGCTGGCCATGTACGTCGACGTTGAGCACAAGACGTGGGACGCCGTCCTTCCGTACGTGACCTTCGCTTACAACACGGCCGTCCAAGAAACGACGCAGATGACGCCGTACAAGTTGGTCTACGGAAGGAGCCCGGCGACGACGCTCGACGCCATGCTACCGAACGTCACCGACGAAGAAAATCTCGACGCCGCCGCTTACTTACAACGAGCCGAAGAAGCTCGACAGCTCGCCCGCCTGCGCATCAAGACCCAGCAGAACACCGACAGCCGTCGCTACAATCTTCGACGACGCTTCGTGGAGTACCAGCCCGGCGACCGTGTCTGGGTCTGGACACCAATACGACGACGCGGACTGAGCGAGAAGCTTCTGCGACGATACTTCGGACCGTACAGGGTACTTCGACGTCTCGGCGCACTCGACTACGAGGTTTTGTCCCCGACGCACACTCGAGCTTATTCTAGAATTGCAGGACAGCCAGCGATAACGCTGGAATATTCGACGGCACGTGTTTAAATGCCGACGCGCTTCACCGCTTGTCAGTTGATCGATGGTCGACGCTCTGTTCGACGCTATCAGTGTATTGCTGTAGTTTGATCTTCAGTTTCCCGGCCACAAGTTCGGCCAAATAAACAGTTTCATCTCGGACGTGCGGACTGCTGTCTTCGTCGACGTCACGACCACGTGACAATATAAAAGCCCCAAAGAAAATAATTCAGAAAAATGCTTTCGAAGCGCAAATCGAACCAGGGACCTCTGCTCCGCAGCGAGTGGCGCTAACCGCTACGCCACGAAACGCAGATCCCCCACGTAGCTAACGGCGAGCGTTATATACACCCTTTACCTCTGGACGGACTCAGAGACGGCCGGCGCTTTTAAGCGTTTCTTCATTACTTGCGAAATGGCGCTAGGAGCACGACGGGCGCATTTAAAAGTCGTCGGCGAGCTCGCTCGCTTCTTCTTATATTTAGGCAGGCAGAACCTTGCCCTTCCGCTGTCCGCTCGCGCGGTTTCTGGTGGTGAGGGGAAGAGGCTTGTTTCAAGCTTTCACCGTGGTGTCCGCGCTCATGTTACGGAGCGTACGAAAGTCACTCGAGCTCAAGGGACGCCGCTAAACAACAAACAGACGATGAGCGCGAACTATCAAGTGTCACAGCTCGACACTTGAAACACGCTAGTTTCCTTCGCTGCTTCGGCCGAATTTGCAACAGGAGTGCTGTTCAAACTGAGAGTATCCATTGGCGAGCCTCACTTCGTATAGCATTAGTTTTTCTCATGCCTACAATACTCTGTGTCGGCTTTGCATGGTGTCCTATAGACGACTTCAAAGTGCATCAGCTTTTCTATGCCGAGTCAGGTAGAAATCTATCCATCCGTACGTCGTTATTCACGTAAGACAATCATCGCCAAGAGAAAATTAATGTATAAACAAAATCATCTTCTTGGAAGTTGATTTTGAAGGGAGCCGAGTGTCCAGACCACTGGTCTAAACATCGACGCTTGCATAATGTCACATATAACAGGGGTAACAGGGGTAGTAAGGGCGTTGAGGGTACCGTAATAAATATATAAATTAACGTTTCGATGCGCTGTAACTTTAATTACAACATAATGCTGCACTAATAAGTGTCTTTGCGTAGTATGAGCATCCTTCAAATAAAAAGTATTCCAGTATCTGTATCGCTGTAACTGTATACCGGAATACTTTTTTCTTCTTATTGCAAAAGTATCTCCAAAATATCCCGTTACGTTAAAGGCAAATGTATCTCAGTATCTGTACTTTAGGCTTCCAGTTCATGTATTTCGATATCTGTATTCCGGAATACTTTCCGAGTATCTCTGCCCAGCCCTGGACAAGACGCACGTAGCGTTCCTCTTCGCGTTCCACGACGCGAGGTCGGTAGCATGCCCAAAGAACGCCAACGGAACGCAATCGTGCAAGTGCTCCAGATTCACATCGTCTCCTGGTCCCTTTAGCGGGAAATGGTGTAATTTTTCGCTAAGCCACTACGGCGTGTCGGCGTCCAGAGCCATACAGGGTCGCCGGGCTGGTATTCCACGAAGCGTCGTCGAAGATTATGGCGACGGCTGTCGGTGTGCTGCTGGGCCTTGATGCGCAGGCGGGCGAGCTGTCGAGCTTCTTCGGCACATTTTAAGTAAGTGGCGGCATCCAGATTTTCGTCGGTTACGTTGGTTAGCATGGCGTCGAGCGTATCGCCGGGCTCCTTCCGTAGACCAACTTGCACGGTATCATATGCGTCGTTTCTTGGACGGCCCTGTGTATGCGGAGGTCACTACGGATGGCATCTCACGTCTTGTGTTCGATGTCGACATACATGGCCAACATGTCGGCGATGTTCTTGTTTAGCAGCTCGGGGCCCATTTGTCTGTAGATGGTACGCTGTGGTCCGTCAGTGGTTTGTTTGGCTGTATCTCGGTATTGCCTGAGTTAGGTCAGCAGTAAACGCCGTACCTCTATCGGTAATGAGGACGTCTGGGGCGCCATGACGCAGGGCGATGTTCTCAACGAAGAACTTCGCCACCTCGGCGGCACTGCCTCTGGGCAGGCCCTTGTCTCGGCGTAGCGGTGAGGTAGTCGTAGCTACGACGATCCATTGTTTCCGGTATTGGACGTCGGGAACGGCCCCAGTAAGTCCATCCGATTTGCTGGAACGGCTGTCGAGGTGGATCGATAGGCTGCAGAAGTCCGGCTAGCCTAATGGGCGGTGTCTTGGTCGCTGACAGTCCCGCAGGTCCTTACGTAACGAGTGACGTCGGCGGAAAGGTGCGGCCAGTAGTACTTCTCCTGTATTCTTGCTAGCGTGCGAGAAAACACCCAGGTGTCCAGACGTCGGGTCGTCGTGCAGAGCCTGGACGACATCTGGCCGCAATGTCGAGGGTACCACGAGAAGCAATCTGCTCGAAGCGGTGAGAACTTCTTCTTTAGGAGAACACCGTTGCGCAAGAAAAACGACGTCGTCCCCGCGTGAATACCTTCGGAACTACGGTGATCCTGCCCTCGAGGTATTCCACAAGGCCCCTGAGTTCTGGATCCGCTCGCTGTCGTTCGGCGAAGTCGTCGGCCACTTATGGTTCCCAAGAAGGAGTCGTCCTCCTTGTCGTCCTGCGGCGGTGGGTCGACGGGGGCGCGAGGCAGGCAGTCAGCGTCGGAGTGTATTCTTCCGGACTTGTAAACGACGGTAATGTCGAATTCTTGAAGTCGTAGGCTCCACCATGTGAGGCGACCTGAAGGGTCCTTCAAGTTAGCTAGCCAACACAATGCGTGTGGGTCGCTCACAACTTTGAAGGGCCTGCCGTAGAGGTAGGGGCGAAACTTGGATGCAGCCCAGATGATCGCTAGGCACTCATTTTCTGTTGTGGAAGTTCGTTTCTGCCTTTGATAGCGACCGCTAGCATAACTGATGACTCTTTCCTTGCCCGTCAGTCTTCTGCGCAAGGACGGCGCCGAGTCCTACGCTGCTTGCGTCGGTGTGGATTTCCGTATCGGCGTATTCGTCGAAATGCGCTAGTATTGGAGGCATCTGAAGGCGTCGTTTCAGTTCTTCAAATGCTTCGATTTGCGCCGTTTCCACTTGAATGGCACGTCGGTCTTCGTGAGGTGATTTAGTGGTTCGGCGATTCGTGAAAATTCCTTGACGAAGCGCCTGTAGTAGGCGCACAAGCCGAGCAAACCGCGCCACGGCTTTCGTGTCGGTGGGTGGCGGGAAGGCAGCGATGGCAGCTGTTTTCCACGGATCTGGGCGAACACCACCCTTGTGATCACGTGGCCCAAAAACAGTAGCTCCTCGTATGCAAAGCGGCACTTTTCAGGCTTCAAGGTGAGGCCAGAGGCCTTGATGCTTGTAGTACAGCGTCAAGGCGCCGGAGGTGTTCGTCGAAGCTTGAAAAACCACTGACATCGTCCAAGTACACAAGGCAAGTCTGCCACTTCAATCCAGCCAGAGCCATATATACCCTTCGGGAGAGTTTGGTGATTGTTTCATCTCGCCGCTCTCCGCGCTCCACCCCTGCGCCGCCTCTTCTCGTGCGTAAACCCTCTCTCCTCATGGTACTTGGATGTGGGCGCGAAAAGACACGGACGAAGGGAAGAAGACACACACACTGGCGCTTCGTCCGTGTCTTTTCGCGCCCACATCCAGTACCATGACAGACCAACAAGCCCGCATCGCTACCCTCCTCTCTCCTCGCTGCGGCGGTGGGCGGCAGTGGCGACAGCGCGGCGCGGAGTCCCGCGCTACCGCGACGGAGAGACGCCGGCGCGCCTCACTTACAAGATCGCTGAGGAGCGCGCGTAGTTACGAAGCTCTTTTGCGAAGCCGCGCGTACTCATGGCGACTGCTCCTCGCATTCAAGCGTGAATTTGTTGCGTGCGATGAGCTGCTGTTGCGCGGTTGGCTGTTCAAACAGCAGCGCGCAGGGTTTCCGCCTTTTTAGGCTTCCGAAGGAAAGAAGCGACGACGCCTTTGGATCAGAAACATCAGACGCAGCAAATGAACCCCGACCAACTGCTCCGTGCTATGCGAGATACGTACTGAGTATGTATTTAGCTTGAATATTGCTGGTATAATAAACAGCATACCATTAACACACACTTATTATTTGTTGTGCAATGGGGCCCTTTCAGGCGCAAGAACTTTAAAAATCTTTTGTCACGCTAAAAAAAAGGAGTTTTATGGTTCGCGTTTTTGATCGCTTGGGCAGACTGAAATTTTGCAGCGATCACGCTATAAGTGTCAAGCGTTTACTTAATTTATCGCGCGTTCTGAGCACGAGCTTGGGATTACCGTGATTTGAGGGGAAGATGTATTTCGATATCGCAGGTTCGTGCCGCCGCGCGTCAGCTGCGGCAGTTACCGGGCATGTGTTGTACGTTATGTGGTCTGCGTTTCTGTGGCTGTCAACCTATGGTGTCATTTACCGCTGTGTTGCCGCTTGTGTACACGCTACAAGTTTCACGTTTAATTCGCGCATGTAAATTAATCCGCGCCTCTGTGCTAAGCGAATGTGCCTTGCGCTTTTTAGTCATGCGCGTATAGTGCACGATGTCTGTGCTCGTGCAGGAAGTTCTTCCACTATAGCAAGGGGCCTTTATGTGCTCGATGAAATTTCGTGATTAGGAAGTGTAGAGCGCGAAGAAGTTGAGCAGAAAAATGATTTTGGTAAGTAAACCAACAGGATGTCCGCTCGATGATCATCGGACAGGCGACGCCACTCGGTCGACGCCACACGACGCCATATTCGCCACTCGGTACAATGGGCGACGGTTCGAAAGCGACACAGGCTAGTACTCGTGGTGGGAGACGAACAAGGTCAGCACACGAAAGCTTGTTCCGAACAGTCTCCGACACCTTGGCGGACGCATGGAAGTCAAGTTGTATGACACCGGCTGAGCAGTCAATGACAGTGGAGAGGTCAGACAGGAAATCGAGTCCAAGGATCACGCCGTGAGAACAATGTGCAAAACATGAAACAGGACGGAAGTTTGGCGTTCATCGACCCTCGCACGACGGTGCACATTCCGAGCTCAGCCCTAGTTCCTCCACTGGCGACACGTACAAACAGGGACTCGGGCGCCGTAAGGACCTTACTCCACCGTGCACGGAGATCACAGCTCATTACGGAAATAATGCACAGGTATCATGCGGGCAGTAACAGGCAGGCCACCCTTTCTACAGCAAACAGGTTCTCGTCTGTAGTCAGGGTGAGCAGAGGGTTTTCAGGTCGAGGGTTCAATGCAGCATCACATCTAGGAGCGACATTGCTCAGTTTTCCGAGTATGGGCGTCCAGTCCAGCAGGGCAGGGCAACGAGTAGCGAAGGAGTTGAGGTCACCGAGAGCGATGCTGGAGGTCGAACTGGTGTTGCAGGGGCCTCATGTAAGGTTCAACTTACAGGGGCCGGTTGTCCTCGCTTCGATAGCCAGAAACGAGAGAAATGGGGGATTGTGACAACGACAATAGCGAGAAATACGTCCCAACCCATGGCAACGATAGCAGATCGGTTTGTCGTTGGGTGTTCGCCTTGTGCAGGTCATGATAGCGGCGAAACGTTCCCAGTGGAACGTTTGCGGCGTCATGGCGCTTACACAAGGTGGCGTGAGCGAACATACGGGCTTCTTTCAGACATTCGCGAGCTCTTCCCCCACAACGTTTTGTATCAGCGAGATCGTTTATCGAGGATCATTGGACTTGCTACTGAGCCAACAAATTCACGGGACATGATAAAGAAGCAAATGCACACAACGCCGGACAAACAACTGGGTCTATATTGAAAGGAAGCATTCACCCAAGAAATTTCACAACGCATGCGCGGTACATCATTATGGCCTACGACTTCGCCAGGTGTAAAACGACCACAATCATCGTCCTTGCCATTGTTGCAAAGCACCAAGTTCTATGTCCAGGAGGCAAATCGGCGGTGTCCTGATACAGTTGGCTCCACTTTTCTTAATGTAGTATGTCTCCACTATTTCACGTTCCGCTTTGCTTTTAGATGCGAAGCAGCTTTTGCGCTGGACTTTGTCCTTAGTTCCATTGGCGATCGTCCGCTTTCTAAACCTATCATAGCCATTTGTAACATACTGAGCGCGCGCTCGCGCCAAGGAGAACTCTTCTTCGTCTTGATCTTCGACCGCCTTGATACGATACGTGAAGAGCACTTTAGGGCCCGGGCTGCCGTATGCTATTCTATCTTGGCGTAACGCAGGCAAAACCACGTGTGCTGGCAAGCGCTAGCGCGTTCGGGCCTGTGTAAGCGGCTGGGCAAGACGCTGTGGCCTTTCCCCCTTACACTCTCTCAGCAATCACGTGATGGCGTCGGGGAACGAGATCCTGCAGACGCGCAATGAACACGCGTGGCGTGCTCCGACAAGAGTTCGGGACGAGTAACAGCAACAGCAACTACAGTGAATTCATGGTGTGTCCACATGCAAGGACGCGTTAACTTCGGGCAAGGTGCTCGTGATGAATGGAACTTCTAGTCTACCCATGCGCTCCTTCGCATCCCCACATGGTTTCCTTTAGTGGGATATGGTAAAATGTTTTGTAAGGGTTCGTTTTTCTTTGTTAGACACAATATAAATGAGATATAACAGACAATAATGGCAAGGAAAGTAAAGGGGTGGTATTTCTAATAATTAGATTATAAATGAGGAGAAAGTGAAGTGGACGACCTTTTCTTGGCATTATTGTGCGTTATTTCTCATTAATATTGTGTCTAACAAAGAAACACGAACCCTTAAAGAAAGTTACCTTGTTTTCTTCAGAATACTAATAACATCTAGACAGGAAACGCACGAAGTATATTAGAAGTTGATATGTTATTTCGACATACGTAGCGTGAAAATCTTCTATAGGCCTGCTAACACCACGTTATTATACGGCTACAATACGTGTTATACTAATTCTAAATATTCTAGCGAGAACTTTTAAGACTTTTTTAGATTTATTTTTATTGCCAATTTCAATTTTAGCAGCGCGTACGAGTTTTATTTGGATCATTGGCATAAGAAACATCATGCAACCATTTGCATAATGATAGCGCCGCTCGTGTGAATGCATAACCCAGGATAGACATGTGGACAGCGGGAAGGGGGTGGAGGGGAGGAGCCCCCTGTGATCATATGAAGGGGCGCCAAGTCTGCGTCGTACTTACTCAGTCGAAACTTCACGTCATTTGTGAATGCGATATGATATACGGTTATGCAGGGTTTTGACGTTAATGCCGCCCTAATACCGCTGACGTTAGACTTCAAGCGCTGCTTACTTCCTATATTTACACCTCGAAAGTCGGGGACCAAAGGCAGGTCGTTTTGAGAAGCATATCAATGCTTCGTTTCCATGTTTGTATTCATTGTATTCTTTGTACGGCCTGTAGCATCGAGGAGTGAGACTGCTGGCTATGCAGTTCCATGCAGGGAGTTTTCCCTTTATCAGGTAATTGTCCACTGTCATCAAAGCTTCTTGTGAAGCTTGTTTATTTCGAACTCGACAAAACGGGGGGGGGGGGGGGGGGGCTGGGGGAGAGCTTCGGCAAGAGTGGTCAGACTTCGTCTCCTGCCCCCCGCTTCCGCCCCCAAAATCAAGAACCCTGCGTACGCGTATGCAACCCAGGCATATACTTCGCAGGAAACGCGCGCGAAGGAAACGCCCCACCGTGATCAACACTCCGGACACACGTAAACGGAATCCGGTATTCCGGTAACACGGTAACGTTAGAACATAATAGGACGAGCTAAAAACCTTGGCGGTGGGGCGCCCCGCAAGACCAGTGCTACGAACGCGACTGCATTTCCGCCGTCATCTCCATCTCATAATGAAACGCGCGAGCGCGACGCGCGCATCGAGCAGGCGAGACTGGCGGCTGTTTTGTTCCATGCAGGGAGTTTGCTCTTTATCAGAGAATTTTCGACTGTCATCAAGAGGAATCTTCACACATTGCTAGGAATTTCAGGAGCGGAGAAATTTCTCTATAATGTCCAAAGCATGACGGTTACGCGGCGCCTTCGGATTATCCGATCGTTTTCTGGCGTATGTAGGGAGCAAAATCACAGTCTTCGGGATTCCTTCGCTTTATTTATACACAGCGTATTTTCTTCACTCCAGCGTTAGATTGGAACCCACATATGCACAATTTATTTGTAGCACATGACCTCTGAGATCGTAACATACCCTCTGGAAGTTATTATTTTGTTCATCATCAGCTGGCAACAATATTGGGCGGAACAAAAGTATAGCAAAATAGGTGGAGCACTCTCTGTCGTTGCACGTGTTTGCTGAATTGGCTGTTTTGTGAGAAATCATGGACTCTAATGACAGAACGGATGAAACGCCGGACGACGATATCCAAAATGGGCAAACAAACGAGGAAAAAATCGGGACTGTTTTGATTGGAATGGCTCAGGGTGCCGGAATTGAAAGGATGGCTTGAAGAGCACGCGACTACAGAAGCGAAATGCGCATCCTGTGGCGTGATAATAAATGCGGTAAGAGTGAACATTATGAAACCGCGAAACACCAGACGGCTATCAGATTGATAGACGACATGCTGCCGAAAAGTATTATGTTCGAGAAGCCCACGTTGAAAATGACCCGTTAAAGACGGCAGAGATCAAACTCGCAGTGTTCTTCGCTGCACAACACGTGACATATGTGAAGTTGTTGATAACCTTGTGCAGCTCTCGAAAGAAATTTCTCAATCCAAAATAGTAGGTAAAGTGACATTGGCCGAAAGAAAAATGAATTAAAATTTGAAGAGCATTCTCGGAAACAGTGCGACGGACGACTCAGTTAAGTCGGTACGAGAAACGGAGCTTTCTATTTATTCGATGAAACCACCGATATGAACAGCCAGAAACAACTGTGTATATTTGTACAGCCTGTAGACAAGCCTTCGGGATGGGTGAAGAAATATTCTTGCAAGTTGTTCAAGTTAATGCCGCCTACGGGACAGCTGAAAGTGTGTTATCAGCCCTCGAACACTGCTTCGAAAAGAGAGGCATGCGACTAAAAATATCATAGGGCTTGCATCTGATAACGCGAGCTTTATGGTTGGAAAGCATAACTCGGTAAGTACCCTCTGATGGAAGTCATATGATCTGGTCGTTATTCGATGTATGCCACTCAGGCATCTTGCTGCAAGTGTTGCTGCTGCATGCCTACCGAGGGATGGAGCAGCAACAAACTCCCTTGGGGACTAAACAAGACCATGGCACTCAGAAAAAAATAATACTTTTCTTTTTATACAGCGGCCATGTCTACAGAAATGCGTGCGTACAGCATTTCTTCCGCACCGCACAGGGAATTTTCATGCCTCTGATTGGGAATCCTTCGGCGCGTGACTGACTGTAGTCACGCCAAACCAATTGTAGTATATATAAAACTAACGAAGGGCCGCAAGAGCGCCGCCACAGTGGCACGTAAATCATACGGTTCATGACTGCATTTTATGGTTTTCATTGATGACCTGTCATTTATATTCGCCATACATTCATGATATGCCACATCAATGTTAGTATAGATCTCTCTAACAACGCCCCGGAGAGCAGAATGTCGTAAGCGGCTAGATAGATAGATAGATAGATAGATAGATAGATAGATAATAGATAGATATAGATAGATAGATAGATAGATAGATAGATAGATAGATAGATAGATAGATAGATAGATAGATAGATAGATAGATAGATAGATACGTTCAACGTAGCAGAAGTTCGTCGAGAAAGCTTCGAATTTAATAAACGCCGAAAGCCGAGCGCGTAAATGCCGCGCAGTTGCATTTCTTTGTCGCGTTTTAGAGCGCGTGCGTGCGCGTGCCGGCAAGTGAAAACTGCCGCTATGTCTTTCCTAATCAGTTAGAGAACAACGGTATGCTTCATTCGGGGCTGATAAAGTACACGCAGGTAAAGCAGGCAATATTCACGTGAAGTCAACGCCGCGCCGCCGCAGCTTCAGCCATCTGGAACAAATATGGCGGCGGGCCGGACGGACGGTCACCGTACTTTACCCGCTCTAGTGATTTTATGCAGCGGCTGCCTACAGCGCCATTAACCAACAGCTAAAGAAAGCACGGCCGCTTTGACGGCATGCCTGTTGCGAGACCGGAGCTGGAGCGTAGTCTAGCCGAGCTTGTCCACCGGCCATGGCTCAGTATTTGTTTGCCAATAGATGACGCCAAAAGCGGACGGTTTCTCTTAGCTTTGGTTTATGGCGCTGTAGGCAGCCGCCGCAGAGCGTAGGCCACGAACTCGCATGATCTCTTACATATACGACGACAGTGTACAATTTTTGCGTTCACGCAAGTGAGTTGATCCAATGAATAGCCGCTTTTGTAAGCCCCTTTGTAACCGTCATAGCATGTCGAAGGGGCATCGCCTTGCTTTGGAGAAGTCGCCTCTCGGTCAGCTGACGACCGACTAAAGGCCATTCTCCAATTATTAATACGAAAGCTTTGGTGACTGATGAAACGCGAAAATTTACCGTAGGTGTATCCCGTCGGTGGTGTTTACAAGATTGATGCAACAAATCGTCATGTGATAAAGTGACAAATGACCAAACTATGTGACTTCATTCTGACGTCAGTATGCCGTCGTATAAATTGTCCCTTTGTCACTTGCCACGCAAACTTGTCACGTTTTATGACTATGCCGTCGTAAAATTTGTGACGTCACCACATAGCATATCGTTTCTTGTGCAGTGGCTGGATTACTGTTCTAGGCGCTGTAGTTCCTGGGCCAAAATGTGGGTCGATCACGGACATAGGCGTATCTATCGGGGGGGCAAGGGGGGCGCTAGCACCCCCCTGAGAAATGTCCCCCATTTTCGACAGTGGTTATTGTCGACTGCAGACTGGGAAACTAAAGGCTCGAACACACGTACGCGTTGCAGCGCGTCAACGCGTGACTTATTGACGCGGCGCCGCATCAAAAAGTCACGCGTTGACGCGCTGCAACGCGCACATGTGTTCGGGCCTTAAAGGGGCCCTGCAACACTTCTTGAGCAGGGTCAAAAGCGCTGCCAATCGGTAGTCGAGGCTCCCGAGAACACGCGAGCCAAATATAATAGCGAAGCGAGCGGCCTGGAATTTACAATAAATTCTCAAAGTCAGCTGAAGATCGCTTCCTCTTCTCTCGACAAATGATGTATTAGTCCGCAATATATGACGCGATTGTCGGCAGTTCCTCCATTGGCTGGTGTTACAATCACGATAACACCCTCATTATCACCTTCGTTGTTAATATTGAGCTCAATAAGTAGATAATATGTGTTTATATTGTGTTATGCCGTTAAAACACCGAACAAACAATAATATTAGCGCTTCCGGTCTCACCGACAGCGCGTCTGCTCGTAGTTGCGTGGTTGCGTTTTCTTCACCATGCGCAGTGCCGAAATCGTGAATATTTCTGTGCTTTTGACCATCGCCGGTTGCCGTTGAGAGTGGCAGCCGTTCGAGTGTTGCCTCGTCAGCTGGAAACTGCATCGTCGGCACGTTCTCACGACGGACCGAGGCAGCGGTGCAGCATTTCTCCGATAACAATGCTGGCACCGGCTAGCTTAGGATACCTGTGTTCGCTGTATGGCGAGAGTCCCGTTCGCTGTCTGTTCAGTATGTCCTCGAGCCTTACCTCGGCGTATCCTCCCCGTAGTCTCAGGTACCCGAGAAACCGCGACACAGCAACCAAGCAGACTCGCATTTTCACGGTAGCTGCAGACAGCCGGGGGATGGGTCCGCGCCGGCCCGATGCCCCACGATCCTTT
This sequence comes from Rhipicephalus sanguineus, assembly GCF_013339695.2. Classification (NCBI taxonomy): domain Eukaryota; kingdom Metazoa; phylum Arthropoda; class Arachnida; order Ixodida; family Ixodidae; genus Rhipicephalus; species Rhipicephalus sanguineus. The sequence goes on from NW_023615446.1 coordinate 101,267, forward strand.
CTTCTAGTCTTTAATTCTTTGTTGTTAGCCCGCACTCGCTGTGCGCCCGCATTCGAAGAGCAAACACATCGAAGTACCGCCACTGGGAGAAGGGTGCACGCAGCTTTGCCGTGTTGAATACGATTCAAGTGCGAGCAGTGCGACGAGGCGATGTATCGGAGTGTGGGTCGAAACCCATCTCAGCTGTCATTCGTTCCAAACGCGCACGCAGGTTTGCGTCCATGGTTGGCAGAGCGATGAAAACACTACGGCTGTTCGAGGTGCACACCCAACATTACCAAACCGACTCGCAGTTTTCAAGCACGCGCGATACACGGTGCGATGGCCTCCGCTCGACGATGAGGGCGCCAGCTGACCGGAAGTGGCGCCACAGACCACGTGATTGCGCCGAGACACCAGAGAGAAAAAAATGAAGAAAAAAAATGTCGCCGGCGCTGACGTAACTCTTCGGCGCCTCCTCGCATCTCCGACCTCCCTCCCTTCACGCCCCGCGCAGCTTTCCGCGCGCTCGCGGCGTGGAGTTGAGGGAGAAAGCTGCGGAAGATGATCTCTATAATTTGGTAACACCACTTAGACTTGACGGATTCGAAACATTTTTGCGGCATATGACTCGTGAAGAGTCATACGTCAATAATGAGACTATTCCAATATAACTAAGAAAGGTGTTGCAGGGCCCCTTTAACAAGTCACGCAACGTTTTACTTGAACGCAGCAATAACGTAATTTTGAAATAACATTTGTCCTACGATTCTGCTGTGACGACTGTCCTCAGTGTGTCATGACCACGCACTGTAGGCTACCTGCGGTCCGGGCTGCCTATTCCACGCCTGTGCATCTTGCGCTCGAGCATTGCAGAGGAGGCTATCGCTTAGCAGGGGCTCTATAACATTACGGCAATCTGTCATGATTTTATTGTCTCTGCCTGGCCTGAAATTTAAATTGGGCAGTAACCAGTAAACGTTTTATAGCCCGATCAAACGCTCAACTTTTTCAGGAAAGTCGGTTTTTTTTATTTGAAAAGGAATAGCATCGCCACTGCTCCGTATTGAAGCTGCTATGAGTTGGTGAGTGCACAGAAGTGTCCAGTATTTTAGTTATGCCTAGCCAGAACAGCTAAAATAGATTCCCACTTTAATTTCCGATTAGTCGTTTTACTTGGCTTATCATATGGTAGCTTGCAGCGATCGTGGCGGCTTGTAACAAGGCAGTGGACTCGAGTGCATTGAGAAACCCAGCTATCGAGTTTGCCCCGTTACTTGATCTACCTCACCAAGGAGATGATCAGCGTCCACGGTTTTGTAGGCTAGAAGCCTTCCTACCTGCAAAGGATTGTATTTGTTCCTAATAATGTTTATTTCTCTACCTGTTTGTCAGCAACGATGAGTTCACAGAGAGTTGTACACGCACAAAAGCAGCTCCACATCGTTATACTACAACTGAAAGTATCTATGATACACATATGAATCCATCTCGCCCGTTGCTCTAAGTTGCCGCTGCCAATGAGATTGGCGGGCAGCCTTCTTAAATTACGTTAAGAAAGAGACACTGTCTGGCTATTCCGAAAAAAATGAGTTACTGTTCAACACAGTTATGTTTTGCTTATTGTGCACACTTCATTTTAACGCCGCTAGTTTTCGCAGACTTGTGACGTCGCGTAACAAAGAGGCAATTTTATGGCACATTGAAAATTTTCGACGAATAGCGAAGAACCAATGACAAACAATACGCCGTATTGAAAATAGTTCATGATTATTATTTTTTGCGCAGTCATGCGTACGCGGTAATTACGCGGTGGATCACTTACGTGTCATTTGTTGCGTCGTTTTACGTACAGGTGCTGCGAGCATGACCCCGAAAATTTCGTCCAATCATTAGCAGCTAACGACAATGCGGGGTGGTTTTACGTTACAATCGCCCACATTTTTTTTTTCAAGGAATATTTGAGCTTACACAGTTTACGTAGGCAATTTACTTTGAGGAACCGGAAGAGATGAGTAAAGGGCCACTTCACCGCTTTTCCGTCCACCGCCCATCCAAGCTGAGACAAGTAGGAGGGCAAGGAACGACACCTAGGACATAAATTCGTAGTCTTATAATTTATACCTACACGCAACTAGCTCAATGTGGTTTTCTTAAGTATTAATAGACTGAACTTGGTCTTCTCCTTAAGAAAGACTTTATATTAAAGGGCTCTAACAGTAAAGAAATTGGCACTCGGCTTATCCTGAAGACTTCTGCGAAGTACCCTGCTTTGCCAGCCACGTGTTTGTTTAAAAATTACAGCATATCCACGGGGTGAATGATGATCAGTGGGGCGAAGCTCCGGAGGGCATCATCGGTAAACCGTGAATACGAGTAATTCACCCCACTAAAGTAAACACGTCAGAAATGTTAAACATCAAACTTTTATTGTTGGTTTCCGTGGCCCCTTCACTATCACCGCTTTGTGATCGGTGAAATGCAGGGAAAGATGTTCTTGTATGGGTGTTACCTTGAAGTTGGCAAACACTACATCGATGCAAGTCCCCTGATGGTGGTTGGTTTCGGGTGGTCAAACAATATGCATCTGAGTCCATATCTGATTGCAATGTCACCTGTGAAGCGCCGGCGGTGGCCATTTCTCCTGATGTAGGGCTTGGCTGCAGAAGTTCCAGAGGGATGGCCTCGGGACTAAGGCCTCGCAGTCGGCGACTGTAGCGGTGAACAGGAGTATCCACTGCAGGAACTGGTTGCGGGATCGGACTGGCGGAACCGCTTCGTGAAGGGGTGGTGAGCATCAGGCGTTGAAGTACGAAGAACCGAAGACCCGAGCGTCGTATTCCTCAGAGAAATCGTGGTTGCTGCTCGAGATTCCCACTTCGTCGTCCTCAGTTACTAGCCGGCCTTGAACACATCCGAAGAACCGAAGACCCGAGCGTCGTCTTCCTCAGAGAAATCGTGGTTGCTGCTCGAGCTTCCCACTTCGTCGCCCTCAGTTTTCTAGCCGGCCTTGAGCCGTGTTTTCATCATATACAAGTACCGCCATCTAGCGGACACTCCACGAACTAAACGAGAGGTGGCTACTACATACATCGGGGATGCACGACCCACGGCTTAGAGAGCTTCGCCCGTAATAAGTGAGAACTTAGGGTACTACAGTCATTACAGGTTCTTCGTACTCATCGTGTCTACAACGCCAAAGTAAGACTGGGAAATTAGCTGATGCAATGCTCAGATGATCCGGTTAAATTTGGGCGTACTTTATAAAAGTCACAGTAATATTTCCAAAATTTTATTAAACACCGCTGTGTTGTCGCGGTATAGGGCGGCCCAGCCTGAAAAGCAAGTCATGGTCAGCTCTATGAATAGTATATAAAAATCACCTCAAATCAAATATTATATATATATATATATATATATATTGTGAAGAAGAAACAGAGAAACAACGCCTGTTCACTAGGCCGGCTGTTCTATTTCTGAACCTCGTTCTTCTCTTCTTCGCGCATCCCGCCCTCGCGCCAGAGCACCGTTGTCGTTCTTCGCCATTACACTCGGCCACGACTGCGAGCGGCCGCAGCTACCGACAGTGTCTCTGGTGGGCGGCACTGGCTGCATCGAGGTGGCCGATCTCGGCCACGCAGTGACTTCGTTTCATGAGGTGGCAAACGTAGTTCAGGCGGGCGGCATTGACTGTGTCGCGGTGGTCGGTGTTGTATACGCCGTGACTTGTCCTGCTGAGCTGCCAAACATTCTGGTGGACGACACTGGCTGTACCGGGGTGGTCGTTGCAGGTCGCTTCCACGCTGTGAATGCATGTGGTCACCTGTAGAATATGGAGCTAGCAGGGGTACTGGCTGATGCGGAGTTGTTGCATCGGTTGCAGATCATCATGACTATCCCGTCGCAGTTGGGAAGACACGGCAGCGAATCTGGGCTGCAGTGGCACGACCGTCCACACTGAGCGGGGACTTCTGCGCCGTTCGCTGTGCGTGAAGGGGCGACGGGATGTTCCACTAGACATCTGTGGCATCGCAGAGCAGAGTTCACGTACTGGCTTGTGAGGCAAGTCGTGCTCTTGCGGTATCGCTGATGTCGTACTGGTGAACGAGCTGGTGGTTTTGACAATGTGCGACGTGCGGTCAAGCCATCCTGGTCAAACCCATTGTAATAAGGTGCAAACATGGGTTGCACCGGTAGGTTCTCGATTACAGGCGGCATGGGCATAGGCATTTCAGGTTCTTTTATGGAGACGGCACTTGGCAATTGGCGAGAGTCATCCCACTCGGCCAATGACTGCGGCGACGTCCGGGGATTATATGACTCCTGTCTGTTGGCCAAACCGGAAGTGGTGGCTAGTGCATCGTCTCCGGCTTGTAGCGAGGGAGGTGAAGTCGTCACACAGTAGGCCGACGCCTCCTGGCACTCTAGCACTGACCAACTTGGAGGCCGGCTCGCCGGCTGCTGTGGCTCGGAGACGGTCTTAGTCTGTGTCAAGGGTCGTTGTGGGGCAGGTATCGACGCGGAGTCTGATACCTGTGGGGAGGAGGACATATTGCGGCTAGTGTTGATGACTGCCGCAGGGCACTCCGTAAAGCTGTCCGTGGAGCAGCTACAGGGTACAGCTGTACCAGGGGGGCGCTGCGCCTCGCGAGCTCTATGTCCGCTGGAGGGCAGGTTGTTGAACGCCCGAGCTGCCGCCGAGGTGGAACCCCTCCTGAGCTCCAGGTAACGGTCAGATTGGCCTCGGTGGTCGCATAGAAGTTGTAGGGTGTCCGGCCAAAAGCAGCAATGAGCTTGAAGCTCCACTCCGCCCAGGACTGCTGCCGCACGCCTTCGAATCTATGCCACGCCGCGGCAGCATGCCGAAGGCGGTCAATGGCCACGCACCATTTCCGTTGGTCCGTCCACGCTTGACGAGCTCCTAGAGCGTTGACGGTGGCCACCCAATGGTCGGCGTCGTCCTGGAAGCCGCGGAACTCCGGTAGTTCGCAGGCAGCCGGTGATGGTGATACGGCAGCCGAAACTCCGGAGCATGACGACGCCAAGCAGCCTGTTCGTATGAGAGCGTTCCGTGAGGCATTCAGGAGCTTTCTGCGGCTCTCGGGTGAGCTCTCTTCATGGTCTTGCGAGGCGGCGGCGGCCAACGCGGCATTGAGTGAGTGCAGTGCTGGCAAGGCGGCAGGACACAGCACGGAGATTGACGCTGCCAAGGCATGCACCGTGACTCGGAGTCGCGCGATGGTGGCGGAAAGCTCGGCTGCGCTCTCGGGCGAGCCGCGCGTGGAGCCAGTGGTGACGTCCGAGGAGTTGGACACAATCGGTGTACTCACAGAGGAGGGACCCTTGTCCGAGGGAGCTTGGACAGCACCCCTAAGCGGCTCGGGTGCCGATGGAGCACCGAGCAAGCCGTTGTCGCTGCGGGAAGCGTGGATGGCATTCCCAGGCAACGGTAGGCCGTGTACTGTCGTGGCGGCGCCGGGGAAAGCCTGCCCTTGAGCCACTGAGGAGGCCTGGACGCCGTCCTTGAATGGTGGTACAGGTGCTTCCGGCAGTAGTAGCGAGACGGGCTGCATAATCGTTCCTTGGAGGGAAGGTCCGCAGCGCCGATGAGCCACGAGAGCGCACTTACGGTTGATAGTTCGTAGACTGCGCCATTGTGAAGAAGAAACAGAGAAACAACGCCTGTTCACTAGGCCTGTTCTATTTCTGAACCTCGTTCTTCTCTCTTCGCGCATCCTGCCCTCGCGCCAGAGCACCGTTGTCGTTCTTCGCCATTACATATTATATACGGCGGACAGAGTGAGCGACGCTAGCCCCCCACTCGCGAACGAGTTGGTACGCCACTGATCACGGTGGGAGTGTCAAACCACGTTAGGTGCAGAAAGCTTCTGGGTGGGGTGGGGGGGGAATCGATACATTGACTAAGAAAAGGAAGATTATGGCTTTCGCCTTCGTGTCGTCTTAGGCGAGTGCATAAGGGACCGTGTGAATTTTCTGCTTACTTCCTATTCCCTGGGGTTTTTTAAATGGCCCCTCACCAGGTTTGACAATTTTGAGCTAACGAGCGCAATGCATACACTGGGTGTTCAAGATCACGTCTGCCAAAATTTGCAACGGTACGCGCCGCGGAAATGGGTCAAATTTTAATGTGAACGCTGCTTGCCCTTCCTCTCGCGGGAGCGCGCCCAGAGAATGAGGGGAAGACGTACATCAGAAAATGGCCCTACGTAGATGGTAGTGCTGTGAAGTCGCTCCTCTACGTAGACGACTGTGCTCTGACGTCGCCAACTGTAGCACGTGACACTGCGATAACTATTCACACGACATGTGTAGTTTGTATAATTTGTTAGTTGTAAATGTGTTCGTCTTTTTCATTTTTTTTCGTGAATTGCAGCGAAATGCGGGGCTAATGTGCCTCCGTTTGCCATGCGCTCGTGACCCCGCCGTTAGCGCATCGAGCAGACGCCATCCCTGGAAACGAAAGTAATGTTCTGGCGCGTTCGAGCACTCATTATGCTCATTTATTCTACCGCCTCCAAGTAAACGTAATGCGCACTGGCTCATGGTACCGCCACTCTGGTACCCGTACAAATGTCGCAGCTTTCGTGCCCGTCCCGCAGAAACAGGCAGTACCACCACAGAAAACGCCGACACAACGCCCACGGCCGCTACATAAAAAAAAAAGGTAGAGGCCGTGCAACCAGTGCAACGCCACTCACGTGCTCGGGCACATCAGGCGCACGTGACCATGCATGCGCATGACGTGTTCATGCGCATGTTCAAGTGAAGGTGGGCGGGGAAGGGATTTGGCTTGCTAAGGCTACACGGGCGAGTGCAAGGGTTTGAAACTCGCCTCCTCCCATCATGGTTTCGCGCCGCTACAAATAATTGTTTTCCTCAGCTCGTTATGAACCGATTTGAAAATTCTTGCGGCATACTGCTCTGCATTCGGCACCACAACTTACAAAGCGTCTAACTAAAATTTGCTATGTGGCCTGGCCTGGTGAGGGGCCCTTTAAAGCATAAAACCCTGTCACGTCCAAGCCTTTTCAAGCGAACTTGTTATAACACACTGTGTGTGCCTCTACGTGCCTGCTCACATGCACATGTATACTTGACAGTGTTCGTGAGTTCGAACGTGTGTACTGCCTTCGGTGTGCATGCATTTTATTTTCAAGAGGGGCTTGTTGACACAGCGATTATGGTGGCAGAGTCGTTCGCGAAACAGCCGGAGACCCGGAACGTGCAGAAAGGCCTCCCACGAAGCTTCGGCGGTCACATGCGTATTTTTACATGGCCCTTTAAGCTCTCTCGATCGGGGCTTCTCGGTGATCAGCCACTACCGATGTGATCCTATGTCGATGTCACTTCTCATTTGACGGTTTTGTAGCGCTCATGTCGTCTGGCCTCCTCTTTGTCCGTGTCCTTTTTGGGTGCAAACCATGAACGTAATCCCCCCCCAATTATCTATTGACACTTCTCGTTGCCATATTAAGGCGAATACCTTATTTCCTCGCTAAACACAAAATTTGACTGTCGGCGTCCCGTGTCGTCGGTGGCGTCGAGGACAAGTGATAGAAAAAATCATCATCACGTGAAGACGTCAAGAATCGCACAAATTTAGGACGTCATCATGACGTCATAAATTCTGGCGCGACGCCATGTTACGTAACGCCGTGTAATGCCATTGTAGCGCCCTCCTTTGGCGACGAACAAAACCAGAGAGCGTGCGGCCTCAATAGATGAAAATAAAGAGGCGGTCGCAGTGGCACGTGAAGCCACGGCTCGTGTTTCCTGCTGGCGTCGATTCTGGTTCAGCTGTTTCGTTCTTTCGCTCCTGTGGCATAAGCGTACAACGTCATCACATCACATCACAGCTTGGTCAAGGTGGGCTGATGACGGAGGCAGTGCAAAACCACGTGAGGTGCCTCCGATCCTGGAGGCAGTGCGGAAGCACTCTAGGTGCACAAATGTTTAGCAGGGTGGCGGGGCAGGATAAATACATCTAGAGCTTGCATGATTGGCCGTTCATGTAGCCTTTATAATACATCGACTTAGAAGAAAAAGAAGATGGCTTTCGCCTTAGAGTCGTCTTAGGTGAATATGACCGTATCGCTGTCGTTGTTGTCAGCATTAACTGAAGTGCCGCGCTGATTAGGGAAGGCTTAGATGGAGCACTGCATCTTGGGATAGATAGATAGAAGATAGATAGATAGATAGATAGATAGATATAGATAGATATATAGATAGATAGATAGATAGATAGATAGATAGATAGATAGATAGATAGATAGATAGATAGATAGATACGTTCAAGGTAGCAGACTTTCCCCAACAATGCTTCGCATATAATAAACGCCGACAGCCGAGCGCGTTAATGCCGCGCAGTTCGCATTTCTTAGTCATGTGTGTCACATATCCGCATACCACAGTTAATGTATGCGGGTAAGTGCCACAGGTGATTCACAGTCTCAATCAACCAGTAACCGCGAACATAGTTATTGAAACGCAAGTCAAGTGACGGAGCTAGACAGAATACCCCTGGAAGATGCTGAACTGCCATCCACTCGTCCACGTGGTTTGCCAGAATGACGCAGTATTCTATTCATTTCTTATAAGGCTGGGCCATGGCCTCATGCTGACCGGAGATGACTCAGATGATTAAGAGCCGCTTGTCACACGCGAACAAGCCGCTGCGAAGTACCCTGAGAGGATTCGGCTACACTACAGCAATGCGGACGTCGACCGCTATAATGCACATGCTCGACGCTTTTCATCGGGCACGCGATAACATAACTGGATATAGAACGAGCAGGTACACAGGGATGACCTGACAAAATGGCCAAGATAAACGCAAGCGAGAAGGGTGGCCAGCCGGCCTGATTTTGCCCGAGTATCGGCAAGCCGTTATCACGGCCAACATCGACTTAAATGAGCGACTCCGTAATGTAAACATGGTCACCTTATGGTACATCGAGCGTGACGAACATGGCGACCTCGTACTGTGGCTTGAATTTCCAACGTTCACGGTAGGCATTGTCGTCCCAACCAGGACGAAGGACGTCTCTATCGTCCATCCCTCAATAGAATTGAAATGAGTGCCGATGGGAATGCGAACCACCGCAATCACAATATACGCTAGACAACTTTCTCGTGCAGGAGGACACAGTTGCCCCTTGCGCAAGCAAATGCCATTGCCATGTACGCCATGGTATTCTACGGATACAATAAATGCCATCCACTGAAGTTGGTCTACGTAACGCTTTCTAGGGCTACCACCCTCGACGGCCAATGTCTCACGAACGCAAATTGTGACTTAAGGTTGCGACATGTCGCTGGCTCTAACGACAGACAGTCTGTCGATGACGTCAGCTGGCTAGCACACCCTCTACACCTTGTCTTGGACCAGGCTACCATCTTCTTCTTTCGGTGCCACAACCACAACAATCGCCTCATGCTCACCGCTCTCAACGTAGCCTGTGCACGCGCAGGACCTCGAACAGAAATGGGCGTGTTAGCACTTTCTGAAACCTGGAGTTATCATCCCACTGTAATCACGGGATTCCGTTGTGTCGCCCACAGCAAGCGGCTTCATTGCCGGTGCGGCGGAGTGGGCACGTATTAGAACACGGCGATGCGAAACTTCAACGTAGGCCGCATCCGACTTCGCCGGCCGCCAGGCACCGAACACACACAGACAAGCAGATGAATCGGCGAGGTGATCGTTGCGCACATCAATCACAATAACAAAGACGTAGCACTCACCGCCATTCCCCTGAGAACTCACCGCCATTCCCCTGAGTATGGAGAGCTGGGCGAGTTGGTTTGAGGACATTCTTGGAAACATTTCGGCGCGCGCTTTTCGTGTACTTTTCGTGCACTTCCTTCACTAAACTTAGTTGTGAGTTCGCGCCCGTTTGTCTTCTCGCCTTTCGTTTTCGTCTTTTGTGTGCGCGCCGAAATGTTTCTAAGAATAACCCCTTCCACGCATGCACAAAGGCTCGTGAAAGGTGCGTGCGTTCTCCATTACAGCGGACAGGTACAAGCACTAGGTATCAGGTTACAGCGTGTGGTGTTTGTGGTACCGATCTTGCTGTTGGAATCGTTGCGCAACTGAAAACTGGTATATAACACATCTGCGACTCCTGAACATTTGTGTGTGGTTATGTCATTTGCACATATGCGTAGCGTGATTTCGTAACATTTCGCTGAATGTAAAAATATTACGCCTCAGCCACCTTCCCGCAGCATGCTTCGCACCACATAGATTCCAACGTTACGTGGGATCTGCCGAATTTTCTTTCCTTTTTTTTTGCGTTAGCTGTTATACGGCCACCTTTAGCGGGTTTCTACCGTTCTCTTTCGGCTCCAATTAAAGTCACGTCGATACCATCACCCCGCGCATCGTACGTTCCACACGGTAGTAAAAGCGCGCTTGCGCTGGGGACTAGCGTGGCTGAAGGAGAGATGAAAACAGGCGGCCGTCTCCGTCGCACAGCGCACGTGAGTGCTCTGCGCCAATGCCCAGCCTACGGAAAAACATGCTATGCATGTAACCAGAAGAATCACTTTTTATGATGCTGCAAGAGTCCGCACGTCCAAAACTTTCAAGAAAATCGTGAAGAAAGCTCCGATGTCATTCACGTCAGCGTCCGTGTAGTAACCAAAAATCCTGGGAAAGACTGGAAATTGTGTGGGATCATCTCTGGTCGTCACATCAATTTTCAAGCTATACAGGTTCTCAGGTCAGCTTGATCCGTCTCAGCATTTTTCGACGTATCTCGAACCCAACCGCGTTATTCAAGAGCGCGGCAGTACCGACTGCCTACCACGGGTCGTAGATCAAGCACCTGGATATCGCCACGAAAGCACTACAGAAAAACGGCATAACTAGATACAATTCATTCTTTATCGTCAAGAAGGGACGCCAAGCGCTCATTGGCTGAATGCATGCATCGACTGCGCCATCGTCCCCGCGAACATTGACTCAGTCAGACTAAGTGAAAACACAGGCTCCGAAGAGGAATTTGTACATCTCTTTCATGGAATAGGCTGCGTACAAAAAAGTAAAAGATGGTTCTCCGTCCAGATGCTATTCCAAATGGGCAAACTGGTCGTAGGGTACCTGTACCTCTGAAGAAACCACTGCGCGACGAACTGGCACACATGGCGAAGCCGTCTATCATCACCAAAGTAGAAGAACCTAAAGAATCGGTTAGTCCCTAGGACCTGCTACGAAAATGTATGGCCCTCTATGGGTGTGCATGAACGCAAAACATGTAAGCCAAGATATATTGCATAGCACTACCGGATGCCTATCCCCGAAGACACAAAAAATGAGATGTCAGGCACTCGATGCTTTTGGATCTTGATACCAACTCTGGTTTTCATCAGATACTTCAAGAAACTACAACGAGGATCTGCCCGCTCGCCAATCCTTTGAAGCCCATTGGTTTTTATGACTACCATAGTATACAATCTGCCATTGAGGTCTTTCAAAAGCACTGACGACGATATTTGAAGGCATCCCAGGGGTATGCGTTTACGTCGACGACGTATTGGTTGGGGCGTTGAAAAAGCACAGTATGTCGAACGTTTGCGCACCGTGCTTAAAAGGACAAAAATGCAGGACTCACATTTAATCCTGACAAATGCATGTTTCGGAAAACGATATAACCTTTTAGGTACAAATCGATGAAGGCGGCGTGAGCCCATGCCCCGAATGGTTGAAAGCGTCCGAGCTATGTCCGCGCCTCAAAACAGAATTCCACTGAGAAGAATGCGGATGTCGTTGACTATTTTCGAAAGTATGTACCTAGACTCAGCGATAAAACAGCGCTGCCGCGAAGCCTTGTTAAGGAGGAAGGAAGATATAACTTTATTGAAAGCAAAGTTCAGGAGTTTGGGGAGCTGGCCACTTGCCTGCAGCGACCTCTTCTGCCCGTGCAACGACGGCTTCTAAGGGCGATGGCAGAAGTTATCTGAGTGGGGAAGGCCCTCGCATTCCCAGAAGATGTGACATTGGTTTGCTATGCAATTTTTGTGACAATTTTTTCACATTGCATCAAACTCTCCGTCTGTTAAGAGCGCGTGTTGTGGAGGACAGTGGCCTCCGCTCTCGTAAGGTTGCTCTGCGGTATGGGTTACAATCACCTGTCATCTTTGTAGATATACGTAAGGACGTTGTAGGAAGTCACTGCCCCTGCTGTTGGGGTGCCAGTTCCAAGCAAAGCGCGACACGTTTTGCTAACCCTCAGGCCACATTATGTGCTTCCCCGTTTCTGGAGTTTCCTGAGTTAGCGGAGACCAAACCAGATTGATTTTGGTTCTCTCGTTCTGGCGGAAATTGAATACACCAGGCCCGCAGCCAGGACAGTTTTTCGGGGGGGGGGGGCACTTGCTGAGAGCCTTGGCTACTTGACAAAAACGCGTATTTTCATAATTTACTTTCGATAAAACGCCATGTGTGATCAAAATTTGGAAGGGGGCGTGGGCCCTAGGCATCCTCTATGGCTACAGGCGTGGAAAACACTGTTCTTGAGTGGACCGCAGCCTATGAGCGCAAGTGGCGAGGCGTCTGCCAATCTTTGTCATCTCCGCCGCTGCTGGCTTTCTCTGACGAACAGAGAGAAACAAAGATATCGGCAGACGCGTCGGAAATTGTCATAGGCGCATTGCTACTGCAAGAACACCTGGATGAATGGCACCCGGTCATGTACGCATCGCGAACGCGGACAGCGAAACGCTATACTCACAAATCGAGAAGCAGACGTTTGGCATAGTGTTTGCGCGCGAACATTTCCACCACTTCTCTTATGGCCGGAAGATATCGATAGAGACGGACCACGAAACATTGTTGGCCATCGCAAAAGAAAAGGAAAATAACGTAGGAAAATTGCCTCCCAGACTTTAGCGTTTATTAGTGCGTTTGCTGTGGTACGATTATGCCTTGCAGTTCGTTCCGGGCAAAGATCTGCTCCCGTCTGACATGCTGTCTCGTGTGCTCGCGCTATCCTTCAAGTCGGAAACGGCGAGGACAGCGAGGTTAGAGCAGCCTCTCTCGTTTCGTGCACCCCATCGACGAAACAGCGCCTTCAGGACGAGATATTATCTGATCCCTATCTGAGTAGAGTTATGCAGCAACTGTCGCGTGGAACAACCATAGTAGAGGAATTACGTCCGTTTGAGTTTCAGCTATCACTCATTCACGGGATATTGCTTAAAGGATGCAAAATTGTCGTACCTAGGTCGATGCGGGCTGAAATGTTAACCAAAGTACACGACGGTCATCTGGGAATAAATAAGTGCAAGGCAAGAGCACGTGCACTCATGTCTTGGCCGGGGCAGGACAGTGGCATTCAATCGATGATTCGTTGTTGCAGCGCATACCAAAAGTATGCGGGCACACAACAGTCTGAGCCCTTGATTATACGCCCGATAGCCAATATGCCGTGGTACAAAGTAGGCATCGTTCCAGTTTGCTGGTCAAGTGCCACTAGTCGTGTTTCACGCACATTCCAATTTTTATGAAGTCGAAATATTACCTACAAAGACAGCCCACGACGTTGTACAAAAAACGTCCTCGTTATTCGCGCGCTATGGCATCCCCATAGAAGTTGGGATACTCAAGACACAGCAGCCTCTACAAGAATGAGACACTGTGCGTGTACTGAACGACAGCTGCTCACGCAAGGCCAGAGTGCTCAGGAAGTGGCTCCCAGGGTCCACATCGTTGAGACAGAGGATGGAAGGTTTCTAATGTGGAATAGGGACCACGCGCTTCAAAATAAGGAATATTTTAAAGGATAGAGGACGATGGTAATAGCATCACTAGAAATGACCTACAAAACGAGAGGCAGGGGCATCAGCGTCTCCAATATGGCCCAAGTGCACCCGGCTTCAGTCGTCATGCGCAAGCCCGCGCACATGACTTCTCCCATGCTGGGATTGCGAAAGCAGAGCACCGCGGGTCGACCCCTCATCGCAAGGAGCTCCAACGGATGCAGTACGATGCGCACGGTCGTGAAGACTCCCAACTTCTCTTCCTGACTCTGTTTCAAGTTCTGCGTTTCTTTTCTTTACAGGAAAGAAGATGTATCCTACTCAGCTGTTTTGACAGCAAACGTGCTGACTGCAAGCCGCCTTCTACCTTCCCGTTAAGGCGTGTACGCAAGCGGTACCCCCTCGCACGAAGCTATATATAGATAGTCAAATAAAGAGATCAGCGTTGTTTGTTGCACAAACACGCGGTGTGTCAATTGATACAGGCACTCGCGTAGACCCCTTTGTTGCACCAGCGTCCCAAAAGACATCAACACCACTAGCTTCGAGCATCTACGGAGGGAATTTTTTCGATTCTGGTAACAAGGGCCCATGCGACCGTAACCGTATCGGGCAACAAGCGTATCGTAGAGCAGTACTCACGCAAAAAGTCGCAGTTATCATCTGTCTTTTGGCAGTGGAGTCTTACCAAATATAAATGCCAGCAGCATGGGGACCATAAAGTACTTTCGCTATATCCTAATGGTTGTGCCAGAAAAGACAGAAATTACCTTTAGCAAATTGGATATTTGTCTCGCGCGAAAACCCTACATACAACAGCGCATTACAATCGGCTTCTAACCAAACGATGTTGTCCTTACGTGTCTTCTTGTGGGTTCTAAACTAATAGACTAGAATATGAGATGCTCTCTGATATGTGTTGCGTTAGACAGCAAAATATCTGCAATCTCAACTATTTTTTGTTTCCCACCTCCACGAAATATAATGTGGTGCGGAATTGTCTTTCAATATTATTGTGCTCTTTTATGCTAGTATTTCGAGCCTCGCGCGATCCAAATGTTTGTTCGTTACAGCTGATATCGCCGCTGCTCTCGTGTTGTACGTTTCGTTATGCAAAAGGTTTAATGTGGCTTTATTGAGGCGCGACCAACCAAGTTCGTATACAGCTCGTTATTACCGATGATTACATTGAGTGTTCGTTTATAACGAGGTTCAACTTATGAGTCACTTGAAAGATCAGAAGGTTAATACGAACTCTACGAAAGGGCAGTAGTGTGCCGTTCCTGAAACAATGGAGAGTGGATTGTCCACGTAGCCAAATCTTAAGGCTCTGATATACTCCAGCGTAACGTCGACGAGCGAGCGCGCGCGTCACGGCGACGTTACGTCAGCAAAAAACAGCCCTCTATAGTCCGGCGTCGGCTGACCGCCGACGCGGCCGCGGCTGCTGGCGCGCTCGGGCGTCGCTCGGCGCCGAATAGATCCTGCTGCATTTCGCGCCAGACGCGCCAGACTCGCATGTAGAGGAACGTGCTTCGCGGGCTGTTTCATCGGTTCCTGACAGGTGACGCGGGCGTTCTTCGCTTTACTGCGCATGCGCTCGTCTAGATGCGATCGCACCGGCGCGTTGGAGCCCGCTCGAGTGTAGCGTCGCCACCTCGACGTGACGAAACGCAACGTCCTCGCGGGCGCTCGCGTCGGACGTCGGAGTTAAGAGAGCCTTTATGGGCACACGTACCTAGTCTTGAAACCCTCATGCTTTATCAGGATTCATTCCGAAGGTTCGGCTTACCTATACGAATAGATTCCTTGTAGACTACACAACGAAGTTACTAGAGAATAAAATCAACGTCCATTTCATCCTTTAAGCAACCGTTTACAAGTCAAAGCACTGATCGACTGTTGCCGCACAAATGTCACCTACGAATTCCTATGTCACCAATGTCATGTCACCAATCAGCGTAGGCCCAACAGCCATAGCAGTGAATGGATGGATGAATGAATGAGTGCAATAATTACGAAGTATGTCCTTTTGGAGCTGTGTGGGGGACGCGTAAGCGTAAATTTCATTGTACGTTGCGGCCTGCATTAAACGCTTTTTTATGAGCGGTATCACCAATGTGTTGTCATGTTTCCCACAGTAGTGTGACGGCCCCACTGCAGCCGCAGACATGAAATCCAGTCCGAGGATGACGTCATGAGGACAATGTGCAAGAACATGAAACAGGACGAAGTTTGGCGGTCGTGGACCCGCGCCGTGTGCACATTCCGAGCGCAGCCGTAGTTTCCTCCGGCACGCTCGGAGGAACTACGATGCGCTACGTACAAATAGCAGACGGCGCGCACTGAGACGATGACTCACGCGCCCTTCCTGCCGGCAAATGATCTGATATCTGCCACAGGATGGAAAAGGCGCTACCTTATACCACGTGGGCGATGCCACTAAGAATCCTCCCATCGACCTCTTGCATCCGCCCAGTGCTCAGCGTCCCACCAAAATCGGCTGCAGATCGCAAGGCTTGTTTAGATACGTTGAATTAAAAACGCACAGGTGGAGCACTGCACGGGCCTAATTTTTCGGCCCGGGCCCGTTTATGAAGCCGAGCCCAGCCCGGGCCCTGCACTGCATTGCACTGAATTAAGAAAACAGAAGCAGTGCCATTTGCCGCTGAGAAGGCCGATCAATATGCAGTGGGAGACAACTAGTGAAATGACATGAAACGTACACGAATTTATACCGAAAAAAAACACTGAATCGTCGGAACGGCATCACAAAGTTGCCATGCGCACCGAAGCCGTAGTTGTGATAGCGCTAAGAGCGTCCGCGCAACAGTAGTTCTTTGTGACTCACAAATGCTCATATTTTGCGGCCTAAAGTTCACAGCGCGGTGCCAAAACGCGCTCGTAGCAAACGCGAAACCATAAGAACGAACATAACATGCAGACGCTCATACATACAAAGGCACCGTAAGTCGTCGCGAAACCTGCGACGCTGGCTTGGGGTTTCTTCTTTTATGCTCCGTTTGGTTATACAGGCAGTCTACTCCAACGAGATATCTCACATAATATGCACCAGCGAGCGACTACCTTTCACTCAAGAGGCCGGTTCAGGGGTCTCCAATGCGGTCACCGCGTGAGCAGGTGGTCGGTTTCTGCAAAGAGACGCGACGGTAGACTATCTTCTGCTTTCAGTTTGTCGAAATGATTTGGACAGTTACAGAACACAGTTCCTTTCGAAAGTACTTACAGAAATGCCCTGGAGGGCTTCCGCGAGGTGTTTTTGTAGAGTGCCGACAGCAAAAACCTATAGGGAGCGCCCGGCGGTACCCTACCTAACGCAATGGAGCGCGTCCGCATAGAGGGCGGCTCCGTAACACCCTTCCGGCCAGTACACGAAGACGAGCCCAACTAACAACTCCACGTTGTTAGTTTTTGTGATCTCTTTGGGTAACGTCTTTCTGTATTTTTTTTGTCTCCGTGTGCTCGCGCGAATTCGTGAAGATGGAAATGTGTGACCGGATCAATGAGAGCAGCCAGCACAGCTTGCTGCAGGTGCTATTGCAGGTGCTTCTACAACAGGTGTGCTGTATAAGCAGCACCTGCTTCTACAGCAAGCAGGTGCTTGTCCTTAGTCAGGTTGAGGAGATGGTTCCTGGTCGGGGTCCAACGCAGCGTCACCTCTGGGAGCTGCATTGCTCAGTTTCTGAGTATGGGCGTCCGTAGGGTAGGGCTAAAATGATGGAGAGCAATCCTCTGCAGGGACGGCGAACGAACTGGAGCAATCGGTCTGATGTTGCAGGAGCTCCTTGTATAGACCACTGTCACAAGCGGCAACTGTAGGGCTGCTGTTTGTTGCGGTTTCAATGACACGCATGCAGACTGTCGAGGATCGGCGCGTGTTCCTCAGTGATGACGAGAAGTCATTGCTTGCTATTGCGGGCCCGTAGCAAAAAGGGTAAGCGTTTTGGCTCTACGTTCGACCTGTGTCAGATTTAACGCCGCACTGCAACTTCGCGCGGCACATCGGGGGGGGGGTAGATCTGTTGCCGTGCTAATTGCGTTTGCAATGCGTAATTATGCAAACCGCAATTAAACTTGCAGGGGGATATCACCTTGATAGCTGTATACTGTTACCGCATTGCATGTTAGACCTGATATCGTCTTTTGATATTTTTTTATCATGCTTCCTTCAACGCACCTATAGACCTTATTAATCTTAAAAAAACTTGTTTGACACTTGTTGTGAAATAGCCGCAGTTGCGTTCATTTAACCTGGATCGGAGAATAACAGGATGAACTCGAATAGTTTTTTAGTGAAGCAAGTATGCTTGACGTTGTGATGTTTCAGAAACGTGGTTTGCTTCGGAAGACGATGTATTTACGTTTCCAACTACAAATCGTAGTACATGAACCGCACAGGCAAAAGGGGTGGTGGTGTAGCTATGCTAATATCAAGTTCAATAGACTGTGCTGCTGCATTCTCCTTTTTTATGAGATACTTACTATTAGAAGTGGTACATCAGTATTGTGTATGTTACCGCCCTCCTTAAATAATGTCCGTTTGTTTTTTCCATTTTAGACTCTCTGTTAGAATTTGTGAGTGAAAAAATACGCCTTAATTTTAGGTGGTGACCTCAACATCAAATGTTAGTAGACAGCAGTGTAAATTAGACCTTGAATCAATGTAAGCTCGCATTATTGTCAAAATGTTATAACGGCTCCGACGCGAATCACTTCACAATCATCCACACTCTTACATCTTTTTATAACGAACTTTGATCCTCTCTAGTTACGGCTGGAAACATTAATCACAATATTAGTGACCACATGCCATTTATGCTTGCAAGCCAACACATTCACGTACCCGAACAAGTGCGTGCAATTTCCTATAGACTATAAATCCTGAAAACATTGACCTTTTTTAGAGAACGCTTAGGTAGAACGACTGGAGCAATGTGTTCGCAGCGAGCGCCCCCAATATAGCATACGATTATTTATGAACAAGTTCTCAGAAATATATCTTCAATGTTTTCCTCTAAAGACGTTTAAAACATCTAGAAAAAGTCGGAAACTTGGGTAAATAAAGAATGTCTTAAGCTAAGAAAGCGGGAACATATTCAAGACATTTATAGTGAGTAAGTCCCTGAAGCTCTCAAAGTATTTAAAAGTACCTAAACTTTGTCACCAAACGCCTTCGTGATGAAAAACAACTATTTTATTCGAACCTGTTAACTCAACACAAGGGCGTACAGAAAACGTTTGGAAGGCACTCAACACTACGCTTAGCATTACACCGGAGCCAGTTACGAAAATTGTGAAAGATGGGATAGAAATTGAAGGGCCTGACTTAGCTGATGCATTAACGACTTCTTTGTATCAGTTGGTCGCACTACAACCAGTAGTACTGCTCTAAGATACATGAATAATCGAAGCGACCAAACAATATTTTTAAAGCCAGTTCAGAGAGTGAGTTAGTAGCGACATTTTTGACCTCAGTAATAGCAAGCGCTGACGCGGGCACATCAAATGAAACCTGGTAAATATGTTATGACATATAGCACCCTGCCTTACCTACATTTTTAACATATGTTTGTCCACAGGACATTTCCCGCGAAACATGCACATTGCAAGAGTGACGGTTATCTATAAAAAGGGTCCCAGAAATGACATGTCCAACTACGTCCCATATGATTCTACCTGTGTTCTCGAAGGGTTTGGAGAGAAATAATTTGAAACGCCTGACTTCTTTTACTACAAGTTCAACTGATTAGTTCAGCACAGTAGGCTTCCGAAAAAATAAATCTACCGAGCTCGCGATACTGGCACAAAAGGAATACATTCTAGAAAATTTTGAATCAGAAAATGGTACTCGGTCTTTTTCTGGATTCTCAAAGGCCTTCGACCTCATTAATCATAAAATTCTCCTACAAAAGTTGGATCATTACGGTATAAGAGGCATTGCGCACAAATTAATCACGTCTTACTTGCAACACCGACTCAATCGTCGTAATTCAAGGCAAAGATTCCGCAACAAAACGATTAAAACAGGTGTCCCGCAAGGAAGCATCCTGGGACCGTTTCTCTTTATACTTTATGTTAATGAGATAGTCCGGATTGATGAATCAGCCCATTACTATATATACGTGATGATACGAGTCTGTTTTTTTCAGGCAGATGTAGCAGCGAAAGGTAGTCGAGTGAAAACGCACTGTCTAAAATTAATTCATGGGCCCAAGCAACTCCTAAAGCTAAACATAAACAAAACAAAAGCAATTTTAGTTCACCCCCGCCACACACAAATTCAGTTTCCGATGATTTCGTTAAAAACTCAGAAATTGAAGTTGTCAAAAGTTTTAAATCATTAGGCGTGTACTTTCACAAAACATGACCGGGGATGATCATGTGAACCATATTATTACTAAACTATCTCGGATAATCGGCGTTATGCGCCGCCACTGCTACTACTTTCCGGTTTCTGTCAACATGCTCATATATAACTCGTGTTTTCTTCTTTACTGAATTATGCCTTTCTTGTATGGTCCACAACGACAACTGTAAACATAAGCAAACTTACCGTCTTGCAAAAGAAAGCTCTACGTCTAGCCTGTAAACACCATATCGCTCCCACACAGCAGAATTATTTAAAAAATACTTCATCATTCAGGTTGCATTAATACATGATTACAAACTCAGTCGTCTATATAAGTTCGGTTTATTGAAAAATAATGATACGATTGCAAGAATAGCAAGGTTAGAGAAAACTTTTCCTGTCTATAATGTACGCCAACCTGAAGCGTGGTACATACCGAAATGTAGAACCAATTACGGAAATCAAATGTTAAAGTTCCAACTGCCTACACTTCTTAACCGTATAACTAAGGAACATAACATTGACATATCCAGGATATCACCAAAACAACTGCGATTAGTCTTTGTATGATGTGATGTGGCGACTACCTTTTTTATGCCTGTATTGTAATCTTTTATTTTGTTTTCTTTTAAAGCACATTGTGAAACATACTTTCTTTAATTTGGTTCCATTTTGCCGCACGTCGTCTGTGCTACCTGTGTACTAGGGGGTCAGGGCTACTCAAGCTGTTCTCACAGCTTTTACCTGCCCTCCTCGTAACGTGTTCTTGTTGCGGAATAAAATTTCAATTTCAATTCAATCATCTCTGCCTATGCGACTGCCTCCCACTTTTCAATACATACATGCCCGCTTGCTGCACTCATTAAAAAGTTGATTATTCAATGCCAGTTAATTGGGTGTCATTTGGGTGTTAATTATCTATCTAGCCGCCTACGTCTCGGTGCTCTCATGATCGCCTCCTTAACTTGTAGACCAAATTAGCATTGGAGGTTAAGAGGATTTGAGAAATATGACTGACGGGTCATGAAATGAATAACGCGAAATCACTGTCGTGTACGTCATCAAATCCATTGCTCCAGACACGTGTGGCACAAGACGTTACCAAGCACCGCGGTGTACGGGTATGCGCCACAGGTGATTGAGAGTTTATATCTACCCAGGAATGGCGAGAACAGTCATTGGTAATTAAAAGAAAGAGCGTTAAGCAAAACCAACATTGGCAGCGTTCACCCGACGAATGGAAAGAATAAGAATTAGGATCCCAGCAGAATCGAACCCAAGCATTCTGCGTGGCACTCAGGTATTCTGCCAAAGAGCCACGCCAGGTCAAGAAACTGCTTTGGAAAACAGCATATGCAGGTAATGTCGGTTTACCATCAGTTGTGTTTGTGGTGCTGGCTATGTAGTTTACATGACAGCAATAAACACTACATATGTACTCCTACGATACAGGCGTCATATTAGATTAACATCTGTGGTTCCAGTCTTCGCTCCGCTTTTATAGCAGTCTAATAAACATTCCATTTGTATTCCTATGGTTCAGCGAGCTATATTGAGGCATTGCGCGACCCCAGTGGAATATATTGCTACGAAGCCCAACCGAAGATGAATTGGGAGATTGGGAGACGACATGAAAGAGGACGACGTTCCCTGATTCCGCGCGGACTTGGCTCTATCGTATATGCCTGGCTCTGTCCTCTGTACATACCATGTAAATATAACCTTCGACACATGTTCCTCCCCGTAACTTCTTGGTGGAGAGTGCGGGTTCTCTCAGCTTCAACATTCACGACGCTTCTACGCAGCGGCCGCTCCTTGGCTGCCTCTGCTATGCCTGCTCACGACGAGAATGAGGATGAATCGCACACCTCAACGACCGTGCCTCGACCAACCACGCCTTAACCAACAGCCTGGCAACCAGCCGCTACTAACCGCACCGTCGTCCTGACACAACCGCGTGACCCAGGCATTTTCTGGCACGGACAGCACTGACGTCGAGGATTGGCTTCAGCTCTACGAACGAGTGAGCGCTCTGTACAACTGGGACCCGACGCTCATGCTGGCCAATATTATATTTTACCTTGAGTGCAAGGCAAAAGTTTGCTTCTGCAACCACGAGCAAGAGATCACGAGTTTGGACGTGTGCAAGCAAAACTCATTGATCTGTTCTGCAAGCCCATTGGGCGCCGTCGCGCTGCACAGAAAGAACTCGCGTGCCGACTTCAGACCTGCACAGAGTCCTACACCAAATACATTTAAGATGTACTCGCGCTCTGCCGCAAGGTTGACGACAAGATGGCCGAGGCTGAAAAGGTCGCGCATATCCTCAAAGGAATGGCGGATGATGCGTTCACTCTCCTAGTTTTCCGAAACTCGTCCACAGAGGACGACGTCAATAATGAATGCCGACGTTTTGAAGAAGCGAAAAGTCGTCGGATACGCCACACTTTTCAGGTCTCCCCAACACGGCTGCGACGTCTACTTGCGAGGACATCCGTCCACCACCTGCTCCGACTGCAGCTGAGAATACTGTACGCCTCGTCTGCTGCAAAATTAAAGCTGCATCTCCGGTTACGCCGCAAGCTCGTGCCCCCGACAATTCACACGATTGCCCTCATCCAGACCGTTGTACGCCAGGAGCTCGCTAACGCAGGAATCCAGACACCCTGCCCAGTGAGCAGACCCGACTACCATCCACCGGCCCACCTTATCTGCCCCGAAACTCGTACGCACGTCCTCGTTACCAAATGGCGAACCTACGATGACAGCCCTATCTGCTTCTGCTGCGGACGCGTCGGCTATATTTCCCGCCACTGTCACAGTTCTTGGAACTCACAGCCTTAGCCGAGCTATTCCAACACCCGACGTTCACCTGGTAGTTCCCGCCTGCCTGCGCACCTTGAAGACGACGCAGCTACACCTTCATCGCCCGCAAGAGCACACCGCTCCCCTTCACCGTCCAGTCGCCTGTCCCGCTCTCCTCTGCGTCGTCGCTCACCTTCCCCCTCCTACTCCCGCCGCTCCTCGGAAAACTAACGGGCGCAGCTCCTGGAGGGAGCTGCCTTGACAAGCCGAGCCGAAAGTCTTCTGCTTACACTACCTGGACACAACAACCTGCTCAAAGTAGATGTCGGCGGCACTGTTATAGCACTCATGGACACTGGCGCTGACGTATGGATTATGAACTCGAACCTCGTAGCCGATGGTGTCACTGTTGCTGGGTGCCATACTTGCTTTTTCTACGTATTTAAGCAGTGCCCGCATGAACTTATCTTAGGACTTGATTTTCTGTAGTCCCATTCAGCTCTTATTGACTGTGCCATGGGTGTCGTCCCACTCACCTTACCATATGCCGTTGAGCCTTCTGATCCTGCGCCGAGCAAGCTGTGCTCTGCCGATTTCGTTTGCGTCCCCTCTCGGGCCGTTACGTACCTTGACGTCTCTCCCGATCCACCCGTGGCCGACGGAGATTATGTCGTGTCACCCAACGCTACCGTCCTCTGCTCGCAAAATGTCACGCTCTTGCACACCGTCATCAGTATTCACGCCAATGCCGCATGTCTCCCTATTGTCGATTTTGGACTATGCCCTCAGGTGCTGCCCCGGGGTATCTCCCTTGCAACCCTTGCCCCGGCCTGCGACTACCACATTTCCGCCTTAGCAGGGGATACATAATCGCCGACCAATCCTGATTTGGACCCAACTTCATCAGAAATCATGACGAAAATGATTGCCTCTGACCTCGTGGCCGAACATGCGAACGCCCTTCGTGCCCTTCTCGCGTCGTATCAGGGCATCGTTGACCTCAATGACCGGCCACTGGGCCAGACAACCGTTGTGAAGCATCGAATCAACACCGGCGATGCTAACCCGATACACCAACGACCCTATCGTGTTTCCTATACTGAGCGCCAAGTCATACAGAAAGAAGTCGACAGGATGCTTGCCCGGGACATCACTCAACCTTCTTCAAGCCCCTGCGCTACCCTGTCGTGCTCGTCAGGAAGAAGGACAACAATTGGCGCTTCTGTGTCGATTACCGCAATCTCAACAATGTAACAAAAAAGACATGTACCCCTACCGCGGATAGATGGCGCTCTTGACTCTCAATGGTGCGAAGTATTTCTGTTCGGTTGACCTTCGTTCCGGGTACTGGCAGATTGCAGTTGACAACATGAACCGTGAAAAGACCGCATTTGTTACGCATGATGGCCTTTATCACTTTAATGTGATGTTGTTCGGGTTATGCAACGCCCCTGCTACCCTTGAACGAATGATGGACGCTCTCGTTCACGGTTTTAAGTGGTCAATCTGCTTATGTTACGTCGAAGACGTCATTGTCTTTTCGCCGACTTTTCAGACACACCTCGAGCATCTCTCGAAATTTCTTTCTGTGTTCCGCAAGGCAGAACTTCAGCTCAACTCGTCGAAATGCCAGTTCGGCTGTCTGCAACTTACTGTCCTCGGACACCACAGCTCGGCACAGGATTTCCCTGGGCCGAGCTGTGCGAACGACGTTCGCAGCTTTGTAGGCTTCTGTTCCTACTTTGGAAGATTTGTGTGCAATTTCGCAGACATTGCGCGCCCTCTCACGGACCTCCTCAAGAAGGATGTGGCTTTTGCCTGGGGTTCTGAACAAGCAAGTGCCTTCACAGAACTGACCATACGCCTCACGTCGTCACCGATTCTCGGCCACTTTGATATGTCCGCTCCAGCAGAAGTGCGTACCGACGCCAGCGGCCATGACATTGTTGCTGTTCTGCATCAACAATAGCATGGTAGCGACCGTGTCATTGCATACGCTAGCCGTCTCTTGTCACCCGCGGAGCGGAATTATTCGATCACCAAACGCGAATGCCTCGAGCTCGTCTGGGCGATGGGCGAATTTCGCCCATATTTGTATGGATGGCCGTTCACCGTTGTCACCGACCACCACGTCTTATGCTGGCTCTCATCGTTAAAGGATCCTACTGGACGGCTGGGTCGGTGGGCCGTCGTCTATAACACAGGCCGCCAACATGAGGACGCAGATTGCTTGTCGCGTCATCCATTAGACCCACCAGATCATCGTGAGAGCGGCGAGTCTACATTGGTCTTGGCACTTTCAGCGTTCGCCAACATCGGAGACGAGCAGCGACGTGATCCTCACTTGAGAGACATCATTAACCGGTTGAGTGGCCCATCAACTTCTCCATCTCTCCGTATGTTTGTGCTCCAGGATGGCATCTTATGTCGTCACAACAGGCATCCTGACGGACCTCACCTGCTGCTGGTTGTACCCACACATATGCATCAGACTACTCGCACAGTTGCATGACATTCCAACCGCTGCTCATCTGGGAGTGTCAAGCACCTATGACCGTGTTCGACGTCGCTTCTTTTGGCCCGGTATTTACCGCTCCGTTCGGCATTACGTCGCTTCGTGCAATCCTTGTCAGCACCGTGAAAACAAGTGGATTGCTGTTGCCGCAGATTACAGCACTCGGTATGCGATCACACGGGCTATCCCTACCAGTTGCGCAACCGACGTCGCTGACTTTCTCCTCGAAGACATCATCCTTCGTCACGGTGCTCCTCGACAGCTAATTACAGACCGGGGTCGATACTTTCTATCCAAGGTAGTCCAAGACATCTTGCACTCTTGCTCTTCAAACACATGTTCACTGCATATCACCCTCAGACCAACGGCCTAACTGAGCGGCTGAACAGAACTATAGCAGACATGCTCGCCATGTATGTTTCTCGAGATCATCGTGACTGGGACGAAGCTCTGGCGTTCGTAACGTTTGCCTACAAGGCGTCTCGGCATGATTCCGCAGGTTTCTCTCCATTTTTTCTCCTCTACGGACGAGAACCCACGCTGCCTTTCGACACGCTCCTTCCTGCCGTTCTTGATACGACATCAGAGTACGCTCGTGATGCCATCGCTAGAGCTGCAGATGCACGCGAGGTTGGCCGCCTTCCCCTTAGCACTTCGAAGGAAAAACAACGACGCATTTACGATGCCTGCCACCGCGATATTCACTTCAATCCTGGTGACATGAGCCTTCTTTGGACGCCGTCACGGCGAGTTGGCCTGCGCGACAAGCTGACTTCTCCATACTCTGGTCCGTCCCGTGTCTTGCGCCAAGCCTCCGACAACACGTACGAAGTTAACCCTCTGGACACTACCATAGCGCGACCCCCTGAAATTGTTCACGTCACTCGACTCAAGCGGTATCACTCGGACCAATCACGCAACGGGTCGGTGCCTTCGCCGGGGGTGATGCTACGAAGCGCTACCGAAGATGAAGAGGGTGACGACATGAAAGAGGACGACGTTCCCTGATTCCACGCGGACTTGGCTCCATCTTGTATGCCTGGTTCTTTCCTCTGTATATATCTTGTAAATATAACCTTCGACGCCTTTTCCTCCCCGTAACAATATTACCGAAATTTACGTATGATATTCGAATCATTGCACCGTGAAATGCACTTAGTTTTGATAATGCTGTAATTGTATGTACTCGCACATGAGGGTTGGCGTTACGTTGCACCATAAGTTACCCTTTAAACCCCAGTATTGTCGACATGCCTGGCTAGCCCACTATGTGCATAAAGCTGCTGCACTTACAAAAACACGACGATCCACCTCGTAACGCTTGGCTCAAACCCATAAAATAGTATGCATAATAATATTTAGGTGTTAACGTCTCAAAACCATCATATGATTATGAGAGACGCCGTAGTGGAAGTCTCCAGAAATTTCAACCACCTGGGATTCTTTAACGTACACCTAAATCATAGTACATGGGCCTCAAGCAGTTTGGCCTCCATCGAAAATGCAGCCGCCGCGGTCGCGGTTGGATCCCGCCACTGCGGGTCAGCAGTCGAGCGCCATAACCCTTAAAGCACCGTGGTAGGGCAACAGCCATAAAATACAGCATAGAAGTACCTGCTGACTGCTTCGCATGAAATCGATTGCCACAACGCGTGGGATTTGCCGAATTTTCGTTTTTAGATATCGCTGTATTCTTCTAGATATTTCTTTCCGGCTTTCTGCGTTTTCGCACACCCGAGCTCTACATTACTTAGCAATGAAATTTCAGTTGAGTAACTTCACAACAGTACTTAAGACTATATACATTATTTATAGTTATTTTTTCATTTATTAAAATACTCTGCACCCAGTTATGGCGTGACAGGGAGGGGTCTTGCAAGTTGATGTGGTGCAGTCTCGAATATGTGTGTGGAGAAATTTGAGCACAACAATTATTATTCAGTATTGTAATCAGTGATGTTAATAGTGTCAATGAGCATTGACGAGCAGTTACCAGATAAATAAGTGGGAGTGCTTTTAGTAGCACAATCGCAAGTTTCTCGACTTTTCATTTAAATGTGGTACCCAAACAACTCATGCGTGATTTTATCGTGGTGTTAATAAACATCCGTGGCGTTTATTGTGGTATTATGAAACATGAATAGTTTCGTTACAGATGGTGCTGTTTGTGCCTGATAAGCAGGAGAGCATGCTATATTATTATAATTTGACCATATGAGGCGGTTCGTAATGTAAAAGGTAATAATTATTATTCAACCTCAGTCCAGAGAGAGTAGTTGATGAAATGTTTTATCACTAGGAGGGTAGTTATATTCTGCAAAATGCATGAATACTTAGTGCAACCTGAAGCCGCCTTAACGTTTGCAATAAATATTCCTTTTACATTCCTGATCCCGATGGACAAGCTGTCTCTTGGAGGTATCTAAACTGACACGCCTAACCTGCTCCTGTGCGGCCGCGTGAACGGCGATTTTAGTATGTGCGTCTATACGTTAACTTTGGGGTGTTCAGCCTAGCAGCGAAGCGCATCCCGCAAGGCGTCACTTTTGCCCACTCTGAAACGAAGTGACCTCATTCGTTATTTAGAGAGCTAGCTAGTGCAGCTGGAATCAACTGTACGGTTTTCCGTAGGCCATGTTTCCCCGTTCTGCCCCTCTCCTCCGCTCCTGTTGGTCGAATCCGAGAGAAAACTAGCCTCGCGATGAATGCAAGTGAAATTGAAGCTATGGTTTACATGTTGCTCACAGTGGCCTGCCTTTGGGGTAATTGTTGGAAGCAAACGGCCCATGGGGTCAAATATTCGGGGCCTTCGGCCGTCATATTGTACAAAACCTCCGTGGGCGTCACCCTGCAGTATGCGCAATCACGGCACCGGTCTGACCGAGAGAAGGTACCGGGCGCATTTGACGCCCCACCTTTTTAGATGTTAGGGGAGGCGAACCTTTGTGCCCCTCCTGTGCGCACACCATGATCGAGGTCAGGTGTGTCAAACTCACCCCAACTAGCGAGCCCCATTCGCGAAATTTAGCCCCACAAGGGCTTGTGCGCACACCAAGATCTAGATCAGGTGTCTGAAACTCACACCAACTAGCGGGCCGCATTCGCGAAATTTAGCCCTACAAGCGCCGGAGTAGTGAAGATGGTGGGCACGGGTGCGAGGGAGAGGCGGTGGAAGGGAGAGCTTGAAACTTTCATCAGGGAGTCACCTAACGTTGCCATTTGAAAGAACGCTTTTCCCATGTCCCATATTACTAATTTCTGACGGGGATTTGACGCCAGGTTTAAAAAAAAAACGTATGGAATTCCAAAATGACTAAAATCTGAATCCCGATTCTGAAATAGAAAGTTTTCGTTCCACGGTGATCTTTCAACTTATAGTTACCTTATGGGGCACTCCAAGAAGAAAAAAATGCTTGACGCTAGTCCCGTCTCTGTAGCTTAGCCGAGCGAAGTGCTAATAATTGCAATACGCGCGAAAATAATGCGAGTACTATTTAGCAAAGTTCCCTGCTACGTTGCTCTAGTGGTTATGACACTCGACTGCTGTTCACAAGGTCCGGGATCGAACCCGGCCGCGGCGGCTGCATTTTCGATGGAGACGAAATTGTTTGAGGCCCGTCTACTTAGATTTAGGTGAACGTTAAATAACCCTAGGTGGTGGACATTTCCGGAGCGTTCCACTACGGCGTCTCTCAGAATAATATCATGGTTTTATGATGTTTAAACCCAAATGTTATTATTATTTACCAAGCTCGCAAAAATTTTTTAAACAATGTGAAGCCGCAAAGCCGCGTTTTGAGGACCCCCTCAATGCACTAACCCGTACTTGATGCCCAGGTTCATTTATATAACGGTGGCTTATGAGCGACAGTACGCAGACAGAATAATAAATGATAATTCAACTTTTTCGTGACATGTACAGTCGCGGCCACTGTTAGAGGGAATGCGGTACGCGTGGCCGCTCTCTTCGGGCCACCAAGCGGTGCCGCGCAAAGTATCGCGGCGCAAGCGCAATCAGCGCCAGAGGCGGCGTTGCTTGCGCCTCGTCTGCTACGGTGCCTCCCACTTCGTCGCACGCGCTCTGGTTCAAAATACTGTAGCTATGGAGCTCGATAGAAAGTATTTCAACTGGGTTATCTGGCGCGCCGTTCATGCTACCATGAAAGGGTATGTATTCCTCTTTTTTTTCTCTGAGGTAATGCAAGCAGCGCTTAAAACTTGACGAGTTGTGGGAATATAGTGGTTTCAATAAGTGCTTAAAATGTTGTTGCCGTAGGGAAATATATTATTTTTATATATTGCCTCAAAATTCATTACATATCGGCGTAAAGTGAACCTACTGAAATGCGAATAATAAAAAACCCCATCTTCGACTTTTAAAATCCGGAAGCGAGACAACCGAATGCTATCAAATAGTAATATAGAAATACATGTTGCATTGTTTTGTTTTTAGCGACAATATTCGCGCTACAAGTCAGAGCTTTTCCAGAATGCGCTGAGGTGCTGAGAAATCTAGAAATTGGAACAGATAAGCGGCAATCAGCTTCAAACGCGAGGTCGAAGACATCGGCCTGTTTGCCCTCCAGAAGCTTTTGCCGAAAGCTGCCCGCCATGCACATGACAACGACCACGTCTGCCAGAACTGCTTCAGACGCCTCAGACATATGCTGTCTTCATCTGATGGCTCCTCAGCTGAAACAGTTGATGAGTTTTTGCCGGAAGAACAGGAAGCCAGAAGTCAAGAGCGGTGCGTAAAAGCTAACTCCGCCTGTGGCGCTGATTGCGCTTGCGCCGCAATAGTTCGCACGGCACCCGTCGTGGCGCTCCGCGGAGCGCGTCACCCGCTCCATGTTCCCTCTAACAGTGGCCGCGACTGTACAAGACGTTAAAAGTTGCCAGGAAAATCCGCCGTAAAACAACAGCAGTTTGCGAAATCCGTGAGCTTTGTAAACCTTGCACATTAGTTGCACAAAAGCTTGCACATTATCTGGGGTGCATTCACAGAAGCCAACCAAAATTAGGTGCTGGTAACTACTCTCTTTGGAATGCGTAGCACCTACCACTGGAGTTATACGGAGGTCACTGTATATGCCGCAACTTCTCAAGGCGAGAATCAGATTTGATCGTGTGCCTCTCTGCCTGCCTGAAGGGTAGGACACATTTGGCGGGTTTTTACCGTTGGCTTTCGGCTCCGAGTTAAAGTCAAATCGATACCATCACCACGTGCATCGTATGCTCCACACGCGAGTAATAAGCGCGCGAGCGCTGGAGACTAGCGTGGCTGAAGGAGAGATGAAACAGGCGGCCGCCTCCGTCGCAAAAACTGCACATGCGATAACATCGCCCCTCGTGTGAGGCCTGGCGTCGATGGCATGTCAGGCAGGAAGTAAATGCCGAGAGCGTTGTATCGTACTTCGGTGTTTGGCCAGGAAACTCGCAGACCGAATGCCGCGCTATACGTTCCCCTCAACGCGTGCACAGGCGGCGCGCTCTCGAACGAAGCGAAATAAGAGAGTCAAATAAAGAGATGCGCGTCATTCACTACCCAACCCACCCGACGTATTGTTTCATTCAGGCGCTCACGTAGAGGCTTATGTTACACGGTGTCAGAAGTGGTAGCGCCAGCTATACATGAACAGCTTAACACTACCTTCCCGGCTACAGCTGACTGGCAACGTCAGGAAGAACTGGCAGCTCTTCAAAACACGACTGGACCTTTTCCTGACGGCTACCTCGACAGACCATTTAAATACAGAAGTGGTAAAGGCGGCCGTACTCCAGAGCGCTGCGGGTGACGAAGCACTTGAGGTCTGCAACAAGTCTATGAAGGGCATGTGTTACGTATACGAGTCCAACATGAAGGGGAACCATTCGAGCGTTTTTCGCGTGATTTAAGGAGGCAAGGTAAACTGTTATTTTGGGACGTTGAAGAGTCGCTGGTCAGGGACCAGATTGTCTTTGGGACTAATAACAAATCTGTCAGAGAACCGGTGCAGCAGGTCAAAGCGTTGACCCTTGAAAGGCTGAAAACATCTGCAGAGCAGCTGAAGTACCGGCACAACAAAATGCCGCGTGCGAGGACGAGCCCATGCAGGTTGATGTCTCGTACCGGCGTAAACGCGATAAAGTCAACAAAAGCAGATGCAAGTGCTGTAGTCGCTTGAGTACACTGCGCCAATGCCCAGCCTTCGGAAAACATGCTATGCATGTAACGATGCATTGAAGAAGAACGGCTAATTGGGATAGTTGGTTAAAAAAGCATATTGAAAGGGTTTGCAGCGCAGGCACATTAGTGCTGAAGGTACGTGTACGTACGTGTGTGTCATGGACAATGAAACCAGTTGGTAGTCAGTGCTCGTGTCGTCCCGCTTTGCTTTCCGTTCCTCGCTTTTAAACCTTTCCTTCAGCACTACCGTGCTTGCGCTGCAAACCCTTTCAATATGCATGTAACAAGAAGAATCACTTTTTATGATGCTGCAAGAGTCCGCAAGTCCACGACTTTCAAGAAAAACGTAAAGAAAGCTCCCGTGTCATACACGTCACCATGCGTGTAGTAACCCAAATCCTGGGAAACACTGGAAATTGTGTGGGATCATCTCTGGTCGTCACATGAATTTCGAAGCTATACAGGTTCTCAGGTCAGCTTGATCCCTCTCAGCATTTTGCGACGTATCTCGAACCCAACCGCGTTATAGAAGAGCGCTGCAGTACTAACTGCCTACCACGGGTCGTAGATCAAGCACCTGGGTGTCGCCACGAAAGCACTACAGATAAACGGCACCACGAGAGACACTTCTTTTTAGGGGCGAAGCTCCTTATAGCGGCACCCGTTCGTCCATCGTAGCGTAGTATGTAACCAGTCTTGCGCTTTGACCTGCAAGGTGGTGCCGGTGGGAGATTTTTCCTGTGCGTTGTTGAACAATAAAAAATTCGCAGCGTTAGCTAAAAGCCGACTTCTTCTGTGTCTCATTCCCATTAGCAGCCATTCTTTACCTCCAAGGTAGTGCCTGGTGAGATTTCTCCTGTGCGTGATTAAACAATAAAAATTTTGTTCAAAACGCCGTTGATTGATGAAATAAACCAACAAAAGACGCCAGATGTTTTGTAAAAGCAAAACGAAAGAACGCCAGATGTTTCTAAAGCAAAACGAAAAGACGCCAGCTGCTTAACGAAAGACGCCAGATGTTTTCTAAGCAATGGTTTTCTAAACAATGAAAATTCACAGCGTACATGTAAAATTAAAGTGCGCTGCAAGTCGTCATAACTCATCGAACCTTTAGTATAGACGCGCCGGATCTCACGTCGGTGATGATGTACTGGGCAGAATTCACGGAAGATTCACGGTTTACCGATGAACCTCCGCAGCTTCGCCCACTCATCATCATTCACTCCGTGGATATGCTGTGATTTTTTAGGGGTGAAGCTCCTTATAGCGGCACCCGTTCGTCCCTCGTAGCGTAGTATGTAACCAGTCTACGCTTTGACCTGCAAGGTGGTGCCGGTGGGAGATTTCTCATGTGCGTTGTTGAGCAATAAAAAATTCGCAGCGTTAGCTAAAAGCCGACTTCTTCTGTCTCTCATTCCCATTAGCAGCCATTCTTTACCTCCAAGGTAGTGCCTGGTGAGATTTCTCCTGTGCGTGATTTAAACAATAAAAATTTTGTTCAAAACGCCGTTGATTGATGAAATAAACCAACAAAAGACGCCAGATGTTTTGTAAAAGCAAAACGGAAGAACGCCAGATGTTTCTAAAGCAAAACGAAAAGACGCCAGCTGCTTAACGAAAGACGCCAGATGTTTTCTAAGCAATGGTTTTCTAAACAATGAAAATTCACAGCGTACATGTAAAATTAAAGTGCGCTGCAAGTCGTCATAACTCATCGAACCTTTAGTATAAACGCGCCCGATCTCACGTCGGTGATGATGTACTGGGCAGAATTCACGGAAGATTCACGGTTTACCGATGAACCTCCGCAGCTTCGCCCACTCATCAGCATTCACTCCGTGGATATGCTGTGATTTTTTAGGGGTGAAGCTCCTTATAGCGGCACCCGTTCGTCCCTCGTAGCGTAGTATGTAACCAGTCTTACGCTTTGACCTGCAAGGTGGTGCCGGTGGGAGATTTTTCCTGTGCGTTGTTGAACAATAAAAAATTCGCACGGTTAGCTAAAAGCCGACTTCTTCTGTCTCTCATTCCCATTAGCAGCCATTCTTTACCTCCAAGGTAGTGCCTGGTGAGATTTCTCCTGTGCGTGATTAAACAATAAAAATTTTGTTCAAAACGCCGTTGATTGATGAAATAAACCAACAAAAGACGCCAGATGTTTTGTAAAAGCAAAACGAAAGAACGCCAGATGTTTCTAAAGCAAAACGAAAAGACGCCAGCTGCTTAACGAAAGACGCCAGATGTTTTCTAAGCAATGGTTTTCAAAACAATCAAAATTCACAACATACAGGTAAAATTAAAGTGAGCTGCAAGTCGTCATAACTCATCGAACCTTTAGTATAAACGCGCCCGATCTCACGTCGGTGATGATGTACTGGGCAGAATTCACGGAAGATTCACGGTTTACCGATGAACCTCCGCAGCTTCGCCCACTCATCATCATTCACTCCGTGGATATGCCGTGATTTTTTTTTATCGTCAAGAAGGGACACCAAACGCCAAGCGCGAACACTGACTCAGTCAGACTAAGTGAAAACACAGGCTCCGAAGAGGAATTTGTACATCTCTTTCATGGAATAGGCTGCGTACAAAAAAGTAAAAGATGGTTCTCCGTCCAGATGCTACTCCAAATGTGCAACCTGCTCGTAGGGTACCTGTGCCACTGAAACAACCACTGCGCGACGAACTGGCACGCATGGCAAAGCAGTCCATTATCGCCAAAGTAGAAGAACCTAACGAATCGGTTAGTCCCTTTCATCTGGTAAGAAAAAGTATGGCCCTCTATGGGTGTGCATGAACCAAAAACAAGTAAGCCAAGATATATTGCATAGAACTACCGGATGCCTATCCCCGAAGACTCAGAAAGTGAGATGTCAGGCAATCGATCCTTTTTGAATTCTTGATACCAACTCTAGTTTTTATCAGATACTTCTTCAAGAAGCTACAACGAGGATCTGCCCGCTCGCCAATCCTTTTGAAGCCCATTGGTTTTATGACTACCATAGTATACAATATGCCATTGAGGTCTTTCAAAAGGCACTGACGACGATATTTGAAGCCATCCCAGGGGTACGCGTTTACGTCGACGACGTATTGGTTGGGGCGCTGAAAAAGCACAGTATTACGAACGTGTTCGCACCGTGCTTAAAAGGCCAAAAGATGCAGGGACTGACATTTAAGTCTGACAAATGCATGTTTCGTAAAAACGATATAAACTTTTTAGGTACACAATCAACGAAGGCGGCGTGAGCCCAAGCCCCGAATTGGTTGAAAGCGTCTCAAATTAGAATTCCCCTGAGAAGAATGCCACATGTCGTTAACTATTTTCGAAATTATGTACCTAGACTCAGCGATAAAACAGCGCTGCCGCGAAGCCTTGTTAAGGAGGAGAAGGAAGATATAACTTTATTGAAAGCAAAGCTCAGGAGTTTGGAGCTCGGCCGCTTGCCTGCAGCGACCTCTTCTGCCCGTGCAACGAAGGCTTTTTGCACATCTTCGTCGGGGACCTTATCGAGGTCTCCCATATCGCTTCTAAGCGAGATGGCCGAAGTTATCTGAGTGGGGGAAGGCCCTCGCATTCCCAGAGGATGTGACATTGGTTTGCTATGCCATTTTTATGAAAATTTTCTATATTGCATGAAACTCTCCGTCTGTGAAGAACGCTAAGCGGTAATTAGTGGTCGGGGTATTAGTTTGGATTTTTGGAGGACAGGGGCTTCGCTCTCGTAAGGTTGCTGTGTGGTATGGGTTACAATCACCTGTCATCTTTGTAGATATACGTAAGGTTGTTGTAGGAAGTGACTGCCTCTGCTGTTGGGGGTCCCTGTTCCAAGCAAAGCGAGACCCGTTTTGCTAACCCCCAGGCCACATTATGTGCTTCCCCGTTACCGGAGTTTCCTGAGTTAGCGGAGACCAAACCAGATTGATTTTGGTTCTGTCGTTCTGACGGAAATTGAAGACACCAGGCGCGTAGCTAGGAATGTTTTTCGGGGAGGGGGGGCCCACTTGTTGAAGCCTTGACTATTTGAGAAAAACGCCCATTTTCAGAATTGACTTTCGATAAAACACCATGTGTGGCGTAGTAGGGGGGGGGGAGCTCCCTGCCCTCCCTCCTAGCTACGGGCCTGGAAAACACTGTTCTTGAGCGGACCGCTACCCATGAGCGCGAGTGGCCAGGCGTCTGCGATGCTTTGTCAAATCAGCCGCTGCTGGCGTTCTTTGACGAACAGAGAGAAACAAAGATATCAGCAGACGCGTCGGCAATTGTCATACGCGCATTGTTACTACAAAAACACCAGAATGAATGGCACCCGGTCGTGTACGCATCGCGAACGCCGACAGCGGAACGCAATACTCACAAATCGAGAAGCAGACGTTTGGCATAGTGTTTGCGCGCGAACATTTCCACCACTTCTCTTATAGCCGCAAGATATCAATAGAGACGGACCACGAAACATTGTGGGCCATCGCAAAAAAAGAAAAGAAAAATAAAACTTAAGAGAAATGCGTCCCAGACTTCAGCGTTTCTTTGTGCGTTTACTGTGGTACGATTATGTGTTGCAGTTCGTTCCGGGCAAATATCTGCTCCCGTCTGACATGATCTCCCGCGCTCCCATGCTATCCACCAAGACGCAAACTGTGAGGACATCGAGGTTCATGCAGCCTCTCTCGTTTCGTGCATGACAACCCCATCGACGAAACATCGCCTTCAGGACGAGATATTATCGGATCCCTATCTGAGTAGAGTTATGCAGCAACTCTCGCGTTGAACAACCGTGGTAGAGGAATTACGTCCGTTTGAGTTTCGGCTATCACTCATTGACGGGATATTGCTTAAAGGATGCAAAATTGTCATACCTAGGTGAATGCGGGCAGAAATGTTAACCAAAGTACACGATGGTCATCTGAGAATAAATTAGTTCAAAGCAAGGGCGCGTGCACTCATGTCTTGGCCGGGGCTGGACAGTGGCATTCAATCGATGATTCGTTCTTGTCGCGCATGCGAAATGTATTCGGACACAGAACACTCCGAGACCCTGAATAAACGCCCGATAACCAATATGCCATGGTACAGAATTGGCATCGTTCCAGTTTGCTGGTAAAGTGCCACTAGTTGTGTTTCACGCACGTACCAATTTTTCTGGAGTAAAAAATTAGCTACAACGACAGCCCACGACGTTGTACAAGAAACGTCCTCCTTATTCGCGCGCTACAGGATCCCCATAGAAGTTGGGATACTCAAGACGCAGCAGCCTCTACAACAAGAAAACAATGTGTGTGTACTGAGCGACAGCTGCTCACGCAAGGCCACAGTGCTTCAGGAAGTGGCTCCCAGGGCCCACATCGTGGAGACAGAGGATGGAAGGTTTCTAATGTGGAATAGAGAACACGTGCTTCAAACTAAAGAAATATTTTAAAGGATAGAAGATGGTAATATCATAAATAAAAATAACCTATAAAACGAGAGGCAGGGGCATCAGCTTCTCCAATATGGCCCAAGTGCACCCGGTTTCAGTGGTCATGGGCAAGCCCGCGCACATGACTTCTCCCAAGCTTGGACTGTGAAAGCACAGCACCGCGGGTCGACCCCTCATCGCAAGGAGCTCCAACGGATGCAGTACGATGCGCACGGTCGTGAAGACTCGCAACTTCTCTTCCTGACTTTGTTGTCAGTTCTGGATTTCTTGTTTCTTTACAAGAAAGATGTATCGTACTCAGCTGTTTTGACAGCAAACGCGCTGACTGCAAGCTGCCTTCTAACTTCCCTTTAACGCGTGTACGCAAGCGGTACCCTCTCACGCGAAGCTATATAAGATAGTCAAATATGGAGATCAGCATTGTTCGTTGCCCAACCACCCGAAGTATCGTTTGATTCAGACGCTCGCATAGACCCTTATGTGTCACCAGCGTCCTAAAATGCATCAACACCACAAGCTTCGAGCATCTATGGAGGGAATTTTATTGGATTCTGGTAACAAGGGCCCATGCGACCGACCGTATCGGGCAAGAAGCGTATCGTACAAGTACTCACGCAAAAAGACGAAGTTATCATCTGTCTCATGGCAGTGCAGTCGAAGCAAATTTAAATGCCAGTAGCATGGGGACCATAAAGTAGTTTCGTTATATCCGATAATGGTTGTACTAGCAAAGACAGAAATTAGCTTTGGCAATGGGATATTTGTCTCGCGCGAGAATCCTACATATAATAACGCATAACAGTCGGCTCCTAACCAAACGATGTTGTCCTTACGTGTCTTCTTGTGGGTTCTAAACTAATAGACCAGAATATGAGAAGCTCTATGATAATGTGGTGCATTAGCCAGCAAAATATCTGCAATCTCAACTATTTCATTGTTTCCTACCCCCCCGAAATAGAATGTGGTGCGGAATTGTCTTTCAGTATTTATTGTGCTCTTTTATGCTAGTATTTCGAGCCTCGGGCGATCCAAATGTTTGTTCGTTACAGCTGATATCGCTTTTGATCTCGTGTTGTATGTTTCGTTATACAAAAGGTTTAATGTGGCTTTATTGAGGCGCGACCAACCAAGTTCGTATACAGCTCGTTATTACCTATCACGGTGTAAGAAAAATCATTTAGGTGTGGACACTCCGCCCGACGGCGCGTCCACATAATGTTCGCCTCTTTCCTCCTCTCGGCCCCCATGTCGCAGCGCCTCCCACGCAACCGCGGCCGGCGCATGTACTATAGAAGACGAGCTGCGTGCGTAGCGTCCGTAACGGCGTTGCGCACGTGAGAAGTCAGCGAGCAGGAAGACTGCTCACGCGCTCTAAGCAAGACGCCGCGCTTTTACGTACGCAACGCTGTTAGGGACGCTATGTGCGTCGGATGCGAGCACGGTCGCGAGACACGCGGTATGCGTTCCTTGCTCTAGTTGCTAGCGTGCACGGTTAAAAAAAAATGCAATGAGGTGGAAAAAAATGAAGAAAAACGCGCGTTCGCCTCGTCGCAATAGGTTTCTTAAGCCCCCATGTAGCAGCGCCCCCCACGAAATTGCGGCCGGCGCATGTATTAAAGGCGAACATTATCTGGACGCGCTCTCCTTCGCGGCGGGCGGAGAGTGTCCACACCTAAATTATTTTGCTTACACCGTGTTACCTATGATAACATATCAGTGTTCATTATAACGAGGTTCAACTTGAGTCACTTGAAGGATCAGAAGTAATATACGCCTTGTACGAAAGGGGTGTAGCGTACGTTCAATCAACCAGGATACTGTCCACGGAGCCAAATCCTATGGGGCACACGTAGCCTAGTCAATCTTGAAAGCCTCCCTGCTGTATCAGGTTTCATTTCGACGGTTCGGCTACCTATACGAATAGATTGCCTTGGAGACTAGACAACGGAAGTTACTACCAGAAGTAAAATCAAGGTTACATTTCATCCTTTAAGCAACCGTTTACAAGTGAAAGCAACTGATTTGACTGTTGCCGCAAAAATGTCTCCTACGAATTCCTATGTTACCAATTGTTATGTCACCAATGAATGGGTAGGCCCAACAGCCATAGCAGTGAATGGATGGATGAATGAATGAGTGCAATAATTACGAAGTATTTCCTTTTGGAGCTGTGTGAGGGACGCGTAAGCGTAAATTTTATTGTACGTTGCGGCCTGCATTAAAACGCTTTTTATTAGCGGTATCACCAATTCGTATGTCATGTTTCCAACAGTAGTGTCACGGCCCCACTGCAGCCGCAGACATGAAATCAAGTCCGAGGATGACGTCATGAGCACAATGTGCAAGAACATGAAACAGGACGGAAGTTTGGCGGTCGGCGACCCTCGCACTTGCGGTGCACATTCCGAGCACGGCCGTAGTTCCTCCACAAGCGACACGTACAAATGGGGACTGGGGCGCCGTGAGGACATTACTCAACCGTGCCCGATGATCAGAGCTCATTATGGAGGTGTGTTGAAGCAATACTGCAAGTCGGCCTAGTTGAAACACATTCATCTTCAGGGATTCGCGTGAGCACACGGAGACAAAGAAGATATTAGCCTCGAGGCCCACCACTGGAAACGCCGGCGCCACCGTCAGCGTGACATGCTTGGCAGGATCACGTGGCCTCAGCGGCCGTGTCGGCTGCTTGTGGAACACTTCCGCGTGCTTTGAAAACGAGTTTCAAGTCCTACATGCGCTGCGGTCTGTTCAAATTTGGAAGTTTTCTCTCATTTTCTACTCAATAGAAACCATTGAAGGTGACGAACATGGTGCTCTACTGCTCGGTGTCGCAGTGCCGCGTTTATTTTTATTTATTTATTTATTCAATAGTGCGGACTCGTGGTCCATGCAGGGTGGTTATTACATGTAGCGCCGTGAAACGGCGTTTCTCAGTGTGCGCGAATGTGTGCGCGAATGTGTGCTTCT
Source organism: Rhipicephalus sanguineus (assembly GCF_013339695.2). NCBI lineage: Eukaryota > Metazoa > Arthropoda > Arachnida > Ixodida > Ixodidae > Rhipicephalus > Rhipicephalus sanguineus. The sequence goes on from NW_023615446.1 coordinate 141,271, forward strand.
GTGCGTGCGCGAAGGCCAACAGCGCAAGCGCGGGGAACCACGTGACTTTTCTTCGTGCACTTCAAAGGAAATAAAAGTTCAGTTGTTGTTTGGAACGCGAGTGGCTTACTTCGCTTGCGCGACCTGCTCGCCACAGCTCGTCCTCGCAGTGCGTTCCAACATACAAATACAAAATAAGTAGCAATGACACAACAATAATAAAGGGGAAGAACATTATTTTGCAGTTTGATCCCATGTATCAGTAAGGCAGTTCCATTCACTAATGGTTCTCGGAAAATATGAAAACCTAAATAGGTCAGTGCGAGCAAAATATGCGGCTAGGGCGTTTGGGTGTTGGTGTCGGGTGGGCCTGCTAGTTCGGGGCGTCAAATACGGGGATGGATCTAGAGCTAATTTTTTGTTCCAAAGTTGATAAAGAAATTCTAATCTAGCGTTTCGCCTTCGTGCCTCTAACAAAGGAATTGCGTTGGTTTGCATTAAATCTGAGGGTGAGTCTAACGGGGACAATTTGTTAAATATAAATCTAACAGCCTTTCTTTGAATACGTTCGAGAGAGTTAATATTACGCTTAGTGTAAGGGTCCCATACTATTCACGCGTACTCTAGTTTTGGTCGCACAAGGGCAGTGTAGCAGAGCAGTTTAACATTTGTGGGAGCAGTTTTAAGTTTATGTTTAAGTAGACATAGTTTGCGAAAGGCAGATGAACAAATATTATCAATATGGAGATTCCACGATAAGTTAGAAGTAAGTGTCACGCCAAGGTACTTGTAGAAGTTTACTTGTTGAAGTGGTGAAGACCCCAATATATAAGTATATGATATTTGATTTTTTTTTACGAGTTACTGGAAGGCAGACACATTTGCTCGGGTTAAGACACATTCCCCATTCCATACACCATTCATGTATATTGCACAGGCTACCCTATTGCAAAACGCAGCGCTACTGGGTACCAGCGTTCAGTGCCATGCCTGATTATGGGCCCAGCGTCGCACTGGATACTGTGCCACTGGAGCGGCGTTTTACTGGGAGGCGCTGGGTACTCAAGCGCAAAACGGCTCTACAGCGTTAAAACGGCGGTGCCTACGTCCCCTGCATAAATATATTAGTAAAGAAAGTCATATAGAAAGCATTCGTGCAATAAAAAAAGGGGAAAAAAAGCCGTATGAAAAAAAAAGCTCCACCACGGGGATTCGAACTCGCGACCTCTTCATCTCCAAGCGAGTACTCTACCACTGCACCACGCTGAATTTTTTTCTTTCATGGCATTTATTATAATGCGTTTTTGAAATTATCACAAACGCTATGACGCAGTGATGCAATCACTTAGCGACAATAATCGCACAAGCACTGCACAAGCATTCAAAGGCTTACATGCATGTATACTGTGCAAGTCCAGAGAAACAGGAAAAGTTCTTCAAAGCTTGTTACACGTGGAGGCTGGTAAGGATGAACACCTCATCAAGACGGGGTGCCAGTCTGGTCTCATGTCAAGTTCTTCGTAAATGTCCTTTACATGGAGAGCCATACGCATGAAATGCATACTTGAAGCAGTTGTTAGTTCTGCATTACGGTCTTGCATGCGCGTTTTCCACAGACTGTGCAGTCCCATAAGGAAAAACATGTCAAAGGGCACTTCATCAAGAGACGTTGGGAGAAGGTAACGTATAGTATGTGAGTTAATGTTAAAATATTTTTGAACAGTTCGTTGAAGGATGTCCCAAAACAGAATGGCATCTTTGCAGCTAATAAAACAGTGTTCTACTGTCTCTGGTACGTCGCAGAGACGACAGTTAACTGAAGAAACAAAAATACCCTTCCTCTGCAGCCATGATTTCACCGGCAGTGTATCAGTATGGAGTTTGTAAAAGAAGGTTTTTGTATCAGGAGAAAGATACATTTTCCGAACTCGTTTTAGTACATCATGTCCTGGAAGGTCAGAATATAATGAGCGGTAAAGTGGAGGTGGAAAAAGCATGGATAACAAATCCTTGTAGAGTCTCTTGCGTGATATTTTGTATAGATATTCTATGGAAAACCGGACCTTGAGAAACCGAACAGCGATGAGAACTTCCCGCATAAATCCCCACAAACACGGGCGCACAGAGAAATCTGAGGAAACAATCAAGTCAGGTAAAACATTAACAAACGTAATCTGCAAGAATGATCGAATAATTGGATGGGAACTGTCGCGAAAAAAGTAGAACCGTGAAACAATTTGCCATAGATATAAATGAACTAAACCCAGCCCTCCCTCCTTAACTGGCCTGAATAGGTTGTCCCGTCTCATTGGTTCAAACGTCGAAGACCACACGAATGTTGCGAAAGTCCGATGAAAGCGCTGTATGTAAGATCGAGCGCAATGAATTAGTTGCAATACATAGTATAGCTTTGTGGCTAAAAATGTATTGCAAGCTTGAGCTCTCCCAAAGATGAAACACGTCAACGTCGCTGTAAAAGGGCTAGTCAATACAGTAAGACAGCGTTTCGTTTCATATTTTGGTGTCGAGTATTCAAGGAAGACGCGATCTTCCTTTTCAAATCACGCTTGCTTCTTTATTAGACACAAACAAAGGGTGGCCGGCAACGAACGAAATGCCCAAAATGGGAAGAGCGCTAGGTTTCTTTAAGAATTCCCGTTTTAACTCCGAAAAATATCAAATGGATCGAGGAGCAGGGTACAGTTTGACGGCTGTTACTGCCGATTTTAAAAGCCGTGTCTCGCTCTTGCTGATGATGCACATGTACAGAAGCTTTATGATGACTCGTTCGATAAACACTCGCCTACACGAATTCATACTGAGTATTTTTCTCTCGGGAGCGACGATATTACTGCGGGGCGGGCGTGTCTGTATTCTGACTTGCAGTTCTATCGATACCTACAACTATAAAACCGCTCCGCAAAAACAAATACAATTAGTTGGAAAAAGATGCCGGTGTGTTTGTTCACTAACGCGTACCAGTTGACAGGTATGTGTTCTGACGTATGAGTCAGAGAAGTACCGGCGAGTGCACCGGCTGCTTTCGGTGAGCCTGCGTTTGCTGCTGAAAGCGCGTCGCATCGATGGTCATCGCTCTTTGTGCGGACACCGTACACAAGAAAAAATGGTTAATTTAGGTTAACGGATGTCCAGCCTATACTTTGCAGTAAATCTTACACGTTGGAATTGCGTGTACTTAAACCAAGAAGCGCCGGTGGCATGTAGACGGACTCGGCCGGTGCGCTAGGCGTAACACTCGCTGGAATCCGCACTGGGTAGGACAGATCGCGGCGCAGATGAGTTGCGATGGTTGAAGTTTCTGCATTTCAGCCTCGAAACCTTTTTAACTGTTACCTAACGTATAGCTGAAGTAAGTGGAAGTGCAAGAATTGCCCGAGATGCGTTTCCGGTTTGGCGATATCGAACGACGGCTGTTTTTCTGGCCTCCGTTGGGAGAGGTCGCGAAGCCAGCGCTCATTTACTTCTTGCCAACTGCACGGCCATGTAACGATTTGCTCTGTATGTTCAGACCTACGCCTCGAGACTTACAAACATTACACTATGAAGCCATTACCGCCACACATCACGGATGCAAAACTGATATATATATATATATATATATATATATATATATATATATATGTATATATACATATGTATATATATATATACATATATATATATATATAATATATGAGCGGCATGCACAAAATGTGTGTTCATTACTGCTAAGTACGTGCTCCGCAAAAATTAACGACGTTATTGGCACTGCATGAATAAAAAAACCGTGGTAGAAAGCAAAATGATCAGTGTTGGCTGCTTTGGGTTATTAACATATCTTTCTCCCCATTCGACAGGGAAACATTAAAAGCGACCGTGATTTCATATATATATATATATATATATATATATATATATATATATATATATATATATATATATATATATATATATATATCATATCACGTATACCATGAAAATAGTGCGCATCTCCTGGTCTTTTTCTGCCAAGCTAGAATTTGTGACACATGTTTGTGTCCCGTTCTGATAGCATCTATCGGTACCAGCGAATCAGACATTCGATATTCAACGATACCAAAGCATTCCGCCGCACACCATACTGAAAGCAGCGCGCGGCACTGGCACAGTGCAGGCTCCAGTATCTGCCAACGCACGCCAGTGAGAATTCCAGTGTCTCCAGCGCTTCCCAGTGAGAGCCAGCGTCACAGCGGCAAAGCCAGTGGCTCTACCAGTGCGACCCAGCGCTTTCACAGTGCTTTCACCGGTGTCCCAGTGAATACGAGCGTGTACCAGTGTTCCCAGTGCGGTCCAGCGCCAAGAAACGTACTGGTATCAGGCTGGGGGCACTGGAATGGCGCTGGTTTTTGCAATAGGGTACTGTTCAGGTTGTTGTAATCCTCATTGGAAGTGATTTCTTTAAACAAAACACAATCATCTGCAAACAATCCTATTTCTACGCTAGGGTGGATAACATCAACAATATCACTGATATACAATAGAAAAAGCAAAGGGCCTAACACACTACCCTGTGGTACGCCAGATGTGACTGGAAGACAGTCTGAATGTTGACCCCCTACATCAACGTACTGTTTGCGGTTATTTAGATATGCGGAAATCCATGAAACATATATTTCTGGTATAGCTATTGTTCTAAGTTTAAAAATCAGTTTATTATGAGGAACTTTATCGAAAGCTTTACAAAAATCTAAGAAGAGCATATCTATCCTACCGTGTATATCGAGGGTAAATGCAAGAGAATGAAACAATGTGACGAGTTGAGTTACGGTTGATAATCCTTTCCGAAAGCCATGTTGATGTTTGGTCAATATTCAGCGCTCTTCGAGGAAGGTGGTTATACTAGTAGCTATGATGTGTTCGATAAGTTTTCAACATTGCGAAGTTAGGGAAATAGGACGGTAATTTCCTAGTGCTAAGCGGCCTCCCGTTTTGAAGATTTGCACGATTCGGGCTGTCCTCCAGTCACTGGGCAGTTGGGAAGATAACAAAGAAGAGCGAAAAATAATAACCAAAAATTTTGCAACAGATAAAGCATATCGTCGTAGGAATACGTTCGGTATGTTATGAGGGCCGCACGATGCTTTGGTTTTCAAGTTTAGCAACATAGATACCACACCAGGATAAGAAATAAAAAGTGCGTCTGCATAAGGAAATGCTGTTGCGTTACATGCACTATTGAATTCGGAAGTGTTGAACACACTTTGAAAATATTGATTGAAATGCCGGGCAATGTCACTCTGGTCCGTCACGTTGGTTCCCTCGACTGATATTTGCGATACTGGTTTTTTCTTTTCGCTGATAAAATTCCAGAATTTACTGGGGTCGCTTGCAGGTAATGGAGTTTTAGGTAATGAAGTTTTAAAGTAGTATTCCCTCGAGCTGTGCACAGCTTGAGCGAGGCTGTTTTGCGCATCACATACCAAATTAGCCGGTCCGTGTCTTTTTGTCAGTCGCTTAACTTTCCGCTTCATCTGAATAATGCTGCGAGTTATCCAATGTGTTTGCCTGTTAACGTTTTTACTCTTAGATGGCACAAACTTATCTAAGCAAAAACAACACATTTCTTTGAATCGAGTCCAGAGTACGCTGACATCTGCATCGTCAAAATCGGTAAGGCATGTTTCCATATGTTGAATTATGTCTGCATCGTTAGCCCTGGAAAAGTCTTTAAAGTAACGAAGTAACAGATTTTTACGGCTTGTTTCTGGAACTAATGAAAATGAAACGCACACAAAGCTATGATCAGAGAGACCTTGCCCTACCTCTACAGCATAATATCAAATACAATGTTAATATGGTTTGAAGTGTTAATACCGGCATCAAGGCGCTCCCAGTCTCCAGGTAGTTTCAGGTCGCAAATAAATAAGACCTTCTTGCTCTCAAATTTAGCCATGTAATTTTTCACTGTGCTAAGGTATTCTGCAGTGACATCCGGCGGTCTGTAAAGCCCAATTACAACAAAACTATGACCCCAGCATGCAGCCCTAATACATATGCATTCTATGTCATCAAGCTCGTCAAATAAAACAGCATCGATACAATTTTTTACCAATATAGCTACCCCTCCTCTCCTTGTGCGTCTGTCTTTACGAAAAACTGTGTAGGATGGGGGGAAAACGTCATCATCGGGCAAATACTCATGCAGCCAAGTCTCGGTAACAACCGTGATGTGTGGATCGTGTTGTAACAGAGGTACTTGAAACGCTTCAGTTTTGTTCACAATACTTCGGGTATTAATATTTAGAAGCCTTAACTGCTTGCTACATGGCGGTGGGGTAGGTCATGTGTGTGTCTTGGAAGAATGACGGTGTTCTGCCTTCACTCTCCTGTTTTGTAATTCATCCCAATGAAATGTTTCTTTATCAACTATAGGCCTGTCATGAACTAAGGATACTTTCTTTCCTTGCTGCTTTTCGCTCTTAGCACTATCCCACAGTAACTCCCGTTTCTTGAGCGTCGACTGGGAATAATCATTCTGAATAGACACTTTTGATCCATTAAGCTTTTTGGCATTTTCTAATAGTACTTTTTTTTCATTGAAATTTTGAACGTGCAGGATGATGGGCCTTTTACCAGTTTGTTTGCCTAGTCGGTGAATGCGTCCGATGGAATCACATTTCACACCAAGATTTTCTGTAAATATTTCCTTCACTACTTTTTCCTTCAGGGTTGCATCGGTTTCATTAGGGCATTCGGGAATCCCGCGAATAATCAAGTTTGACCGTCTACCACGGTCATCGAGGTCGGTAAGCTTTCTATTTTGGAAGCCTACAATGCGTTCCAATGACTGTAACGTATTTTTCACCTTTTCACTGTTTACAGGAATACTTCGATCCTGGAAATCCTTTTGTGCTGAAATGAAATTGTGTAGCATATTTCTTAATTCAATAAACTGTTTCTTCAGTTCTAGCACCTCATCATGAATTTTAGTTTGGCCGTTTATCACTTCTTCATAAAGTTCTTTCAGTGTGGGGCCAGGGTTTGTTTCCACATCAACGCATAAAATCAAACGACAACAAGAAAACACTCATATGCTATATTCCGACAACGCCGGGGGCACGGCAGAACCACAATACAACTACAATCACTGCGAAACGAGCTCACGCTGTAACTAACCTGCACAAGGCAGAACATAGCCGTGAGTACCATGGTCGTGCCGGGTCTGCCGTGCCCACGAGGGTCGAAGGAGCCCAGTGTCAGCCTGCACCGGTAACCGCGGGACAAGAAACTGCGTGAAGCATGGGCTGTAAAGCTAAGAACCGGCAAGTAGCCATCGGCTACGAGTCTTGTGTGCAACAAGCACTTCCGCGACGAAGACTCTCGTTACTGCGTCGGGCCTACGATGTTTGGTGAGTAGCAGACAGCGCGCACTAAGACGATGAGTCACGCGCCCTTCCCGCCGGCAAATGATGCTTATCTGCCACAGGATGGAAAAGGCGCTAACTTATACCACGTGCGATGGCATCTGAGAATCCTCCCATGCGGCCTCTTGATCATCGGCCCCGTGCTCAGCGTCCACAAAATCGGCTGCAGATGCGCAAGTCATTGTTTATATACGTTGAATTCAAAAAACGCACAGGGTAGAGCACTGCACGGGCTTAATTTTTCGGCCCGGGCCCGCTTTATGAAGCCCAGCCCGGGCCCGTGGTTCCAAGCACAAGCCCGGCTAGGGCCCGGGCGTACATGACCGAACCCAGCCCGAGCCCGCGCCGGGCCCATGCCAGGCCCGGGCCCGAGCGTTCATTACTAAACTTATCCAGGGCACGCGTGTTCATGACCAGACACGGCCCGGGCCCGCTAGAGGATATTAGTTGTTGATGATGGTTAATTATGATGCCTTGCGCTTTGTAGCGGCCGATCGGGCGGAAAAGCCGGAGTGTACATGCATCGAAATGTTGCTCGTACGCCGCGGTGGTATAGCGGTTACGGTGCTCGGCTGCTGAAGGTCGCGGGTTCGATCCCGGCAGCGGCGGTCGCATTTTGATGGAGGCGAAATGGTAGAGGCCCGTGTACTTATATTTAGGTGCACGTTAAAGAATACCAGATGGTCGATATTTCCGGAGCCCTCCACTACGGCGTCTCTCATAATCATATCGTGGTTTTGGGACGCTAAACCCTGAATATTATTATTATTAAAAGACCGATATCTTTATTCCTCCCATGGGAACAACCGTGATCTGGCCAACTGTTAGTGCTGTTATTTTCATTATGGTGCACATGTATTTACTTTGATTGTACGATTTTGTCCTATCAGGTCATCTAGCGTACGAAAAGAAATTTATATACACACACGTGAATTCATGAGCATACAGCATAAAATAAACGCACCAGTATAGATATAATATATCTATACTGGTGAAAAAAATATAACTTCAACTACTTTTTTATTTCCTTTGCTAAGTTTTACTAAGAGCCAGCTCTTTGCACGTGTCAGCAGCTTGCTGAACAATCAGCATAAAAAATCAGCATGACAAATCGCCCCTACTGCGCTAGAATGATGGTTGTCATTTCACAATCCACGATAAAGGTGGTGAAAGTGAAGACGACCACTATAACCAGTTGTGCACACAGCTTATTTAAGCTGGAATTTCTGGTGCGCTAGAACGAAACCGCTCAAGCTCCAAACATTTCCTCCTAAATCACCGGCCACTGCAAATTAAAGCGATGCTTAAGAGAAGGGAGCTTCAACGGCGATGGTGGGGTGCGGGCCTAAGGAGCTTTGCTCCCAAAAAGGTAACGTAGCTTCTGCTTGTAGGCCTCCCAACTCGTTATATCTTCTTCATAGGCCTAGAACCACACGTCTGCTGCTCCGCAGAGATAGAAGGCAATGTAGGCGAACGTCATTGGCGAGTCCCACCAATAGACCGCTGCAAACGCAAATGCTATTAGCAGTAGCCCAGATAAATATTAGCCATGCTGCGGAAAAACGAAAAGCGGGGTAGTTTTCCGCAGCCATATAAAATTCGGCAGATCCCACGCCTGATGGGGATCTAGGCTGCACTTTTGGCTTTGAGCCAAAAATGCAGCCAGGAATAACCGGCGTGAATAAAGGCGAGTATCCGCTGCTTTGAAAGCCGATGTTGCGCGAAATTTACTGTGCGCCTCATTCAACCAAGATTCTGTTCTGAATGGGAAGCATTTCTTAGCGAACCTTTGACACTTTGAGCGTTTCTATCTATCTATCTATCTATCTATCTATCTATCTATCTATCTATCTATCTATCTATCTATCTATCTATCTATCTATCTATCTATCTATCTATCTATCTATCTATCTATCTATCTATCTATCTAGCCGCCTACGTCTCGGTGCTTTCATGATCGCCTGCTTCACATGTTGTAGACCAAAATTGGCATTGCAGGGTAAGAAGATTTGACAAATATGACTGTCGGGTCATGACATGAATAACGCGAAGTCACTGTCGTGTACGTCATCAAATCCATTGCTCCAGACACGTGTGGCACAAGCCCGTTTTCCACGCACCGCTCTGTACGGGTATGCGCCACAGGTGATTGACAGTTTATATCTACCCAGGAATGGCGAGAACAGACATTGGTAATTTAAGTGAGGGAGCGTTAAGAAAAACCGACATTGGCAGCGCTGACCCGACGAATGGAAAGGATAAGAATTAGGATCCCAACAGAATCGAACGCAAGCATTCTGGGTGGCACTCAGATATTCAACCACACAGCCACGCCAGGTCTGGAAACTGCTTTGGAACACAGCCTATGCAGGCGCACCCTTGCTATGAGTGAAGGACAGAAGATGACTTTTTACGGCTCGTTTTTTCTTTGTTAGACACAATATTAATGAGAACAGACAGTAGTGCCACGGAAGGTATAGGGGATGCTATTTGTAGTAATTAGCATATAAATGTGAAGAAAGTAAAGTGCACAAAAAGATGACTTGCCGCCGCCACGGACCGAACCTGCGACCTACAAATAACGCGTCCGATGCTCTACCACTCAGCTACGGCGGCGGTCATCTTCCCGTCCACTTTGTGGGGTATATATGTGAATTTAAGCCCAGGAGTGTTAGTCAGCGCCGATCGCAGCCATGACGGCGAGTGTGGAACACTATTTTTTCTGCCTGTTGGCGTCACGTAGCACGTGATGTTTTTACGAGCTGGCAGCTGACCAATGATCCCTCGCATACTACCTAAAGGCATCAAGTCTGCCAGAACGACACCCTTGCTATGAATGAAGGAAAGATGACGACTTTCTAGGGCTCGTTTTTATTTGTTACACACAATATTATGAGAACTAACAGACAATAATGCCACGGAAGGTATAGGCGATGCTATTTGTAGTATTTAGGATATAAACGTGAAGAAAGTAAAGTGGACGAAAAGATAACTTGCCGCCGGCAAGGACCGAACCAGCGACCTTCGAATAACGCGACCGGTGCTTCGCATCTCCCGAGGTTTCTTGTTACTGGCGCTGTTTTTAGGAAGTAAGAAAGTTGTCTTAGGCGCTAAAAATAGGCAGGCAAAACAGCGCTTTAAGCCATCCAGCGTCGTAAATGGTGAAAGTGATGACAATAAATGTTTACATGCCTAACTGCAAATAATTTAAAAAGGAAAGACGCGCGTGACAGGTACCTACGCTAGGAAACTAAAATTATCGCCAGTGCTGCGCAGAACACGTAGCACTGTCATAGGGAAATCTAGAAGCGCGGTCTGTCCTGAGCCTGTTGTAGACTCTCTTGGGGCAACTAACTCAGGTACACATGCAAGGTACCCACTCCGCCATAAACCACCGTAATTTTCATGAAGTAGGGAAGCACCCACTATGCCATTATTCGTCATTCAGCCGATAAGCGAGGTACCTGCTACATATCTGTAAGTCATTATGTGCACTTTGTGCTATGGCTGGTGACGATGAAGACTTATTGCTGATCCTTAAATAATGGGTTGGAAGCATTCAACGACCAACTCGTTGCGCAATTCGCATTGTGATGGCTGCTTGTTATTTTACTCTTCTACGACGTTATATTAGATATGTTAACACGATTCCTTGACCGACATGGCACCTGTAGAGGGTATTTTCGAGCAGGAGTTTCAAGCACCAGCGTGGCTTTGTGGCACACTAATCGACTGCCACGCAGAAGGCGCGGGTGCAAATCCGATCCGTTCCTCGAAACTTTTCTCATTTCTTTTTTTTTCTTCTCGCGATAGAGGTTGAGGACACCAACGGCAGTGGCGGCGTATAACTACAGCGCCAAAATCGGCTCTTGTTGTGATCTCATAACATGTTTCGCTGTAATATATAAAGACCTCAAACACCATCAGTGAGAGCATACAGTGGCTGATTACCAATGGCTAGGCAGGTGGTGGTTGGAAGCAAAGAATGACAGCCACCCCTGGCGGTATATGTTGCCCAGGTTGACGCCATCGCTTCATCTTGAAAAGCTAGCTTGAGGGCACGGAACTTAACCCCGTGTTAGAGTTGCTAATGCTTGCTTTATGACGATAATAAGAGCAGCCGACGTTTCCAAAATGTTTTTTTCTGATCTTATTGTTTATTTCGTGCGATAATGGTTACGGACACCGCCGATGGTGGCGGCGGACAACCACCCCACTGCAGTTGTGATCTGATAGCAGCTTTCGCTGTAAAAGAAAACAAAACCAGATGTTACTGCTTATGATACCACAAAAGCGCCAACAGTTCGACATAGCAGTACAAGTGTTTTTTTTTTCAGCACGGTTCGCAGAACGCAGTCTCTGCCTTTATTCTGCAGCATGGTGAGCCAAGTTTCCACTGTCATATCAACACACCTCCCGGGTCTGTCTTTTTGTCTTGGCTGAGAAGGGCAGAGCAGAAGCAGACAGCCAGATTCATTGTTACTTTATTGCGCACCGCTTAGAAGGCGAAGAATGAACAACACGAACACAAGCGCTTCACAGCGAGCACAAGGGTGTCCGTGTTATAACACTATGTCAATGTATGACTCTCTATTGTAGTCAGACAAGAAGTCCAAGAAGGACAGAGTGCAGAAAAAGTCCCAGAGCCAGAATGGGAATTTTCGTAGGACCGCTGCGATACTGTAATTTCACGACGTCTTCCGTCGCCTGAAAAACATTGGGGGCCGTGTCGGTGTGCGAGTGGTTTTTACGGCACCGCGTAAGTTGTCGTCACTTTGCAACCTAAGAAAGAAAAGGTGTCGGGAGCAAGTGCTTGCACAACTAACCACAGAAACAAGTTTGTGAACTCTGTCGAAAAAGTGATGCACGGGATTCGGCTTACATACGGAATGAAATACATAGGCCAGCGGGAAGGTGCCTTATCGCATGGGGGATGGCTCCGTCAGTATTGCATATTTGGGAGTAACGCAGAAGGAAATAATGTATCTGAATTCGTAATGCAGGGACATGCAATAGATGCGTGTTTCCTCGACATGAGTCGTTATCGATATTGTACTATTTATATTTCTTGTAAACCATTTTTTGTAAATGTTTGGGTTTGTTGTATGTAACCATGAAACGCGATTGTATAAAAACAACATGCATCCGTCCGATAAATTCAGTTGAAAGAAATTGCGCTTGTGTTCGTGTGGTTGAATCTTCATCTTCTAAGCGGTGCGCATTGACGTAACAATGAACGGATACAAAGTGGCCCAAGCAAGTACGCTTATGAAACAGCCACAGCGGTAAAGGACCAGAAGGGAGAGATGTCTCGTATGGCAACAGTACGAGTTAAAAACAGTACGGGATATTCAAAGTGTACAGTGCCATCTGTCAAAAAGCCCATAAGCTCGATCCAGCATCATTTGGTGAGCGCTAAAACGAAACCAGTCGCATATTGCAACCTTTCATGTGCTAGCTGCTGGCTTTTTTTTATCTACGTTCTGCGATGACTTCCCTATACTTCGTGCGTATTTCAGGCAACGAGGGAGCCTTGACAATGCCGCAAATAAGGTAACGCTAATTTCAATCGAATTTATGGGATACCTGAAGGAAGAAAAAGAAAGTACCGACGCGAACTTGTTTCGTAAGCAAGATTGGCACTGTGCTTTGGTTCAGAAATGACCGGCGCGCCCACTAGCGCCCTTCAACATCAGTTCTTATTTCTCCGTGCAGTTTGGTTGTTCGCCTGCAACATAAGCTACACTTGCAGAACAATGTGACGATATATGCATTTTAAAGCAGACGGCCTACGTCGCACACGCGCGAGAGAGCATGATCAATTCATGAGCAGTAGCTTCTCGGTGTTGTAGATCGACGAAAGCAATGCTTTACGTATATAAACGTGAGTGAGCAGTGCCAAAGACGCTGCTGCTCGCCTGTGTGTAAAATCAGTGCCACCACACGACACTCGCTCGACGCAGAGATCCCAACGGGCATCTTCTCTGTAAGCTTTGCAAGGCATTGTGCGCCGAAATACATAATCCGCATGCCGCGTCTGCCCTTTACTTTGCACCCCCTCATCCCTCTGCTTTTTTTCTTTGTTCGGTAAGCGTGCGCTGCGAACACGGAGCTAAGAGTTACGGAGCCGCACTGTAGATGAAGCTCTTCGTTCGAGAGATCATCGCACTCATATTTACGCTGATCGTGCACCCTCGTATGCTGACCACAATGGCGCCCTGTAATGAAACGCCTCCATGCGATGCGAAAGCGAAGAGTGAAATATTTTAAAAAGATAACGTAAATGCACGCACACGAACAGCGTTAAAAAAACAGAACCACAATACTAAATCCGCGCGATAGATTACGGCCACAATGAACAACCAGTGTTCAGTAAAAGAGCATTACTCGGGCCGCTCTCTTTGTAAACGGTTGAAGCAGCGCTCTAACAGCATTTTTGTTTGGTTTGCGGCGCACCGCTCATGTGAATGTCCATGCCTTGTTTATTTCGAAAAAAGCTACGACACACGCTATTGCGAATGGTGTACAAATAACCGTGGTTATAGAAATGAGCCGAGGAAAGCAGCACAGCGTTGCACAGGTCGCGCAGCAACAACCTGTAGTGTCGATATCTGACTAGTACGTGTTTATCACGCGTGTATATAATCGCACTGGGAAATACAATGGAGGTGTACTGCAGTGCAAGAGTATTAAGAATTTTAACAGTTACACCTCCTCTGCAACGAACACTTTTCTTGAACGACTATCTCAGATCTGAAGCGCACGCCACTAGAGAACAGCAGTTCAGCCTGTTCGGCATTGCGCCTCTTGCAGCTGCTGTCCGAATGAGTTTTTAAGTGCGCAGAACTCCCATATTGTGTTCTCGTCGATTTGTGGCAGCATAGTGAGATCCACTGACCACTCGGCTCTGGGTGTCGAAGGCTCTGCCAGAAAGCTCCGCCAACGACTGCTGCTCAACCTCTCCGTGGTCTTTCCTTGTGGAGCTGTTAGCAGACGATTCCGCGATGGCGCCGAACAAAAAATGGCGCAAGCGGCCAGTTATGTGTGAGCACCAAGCATTATGAGTGAATATCCCCTGTTACATCGGCCTACTTGGCAAAATCTATTTCTGTAGGAAGCGGAAAACTAAACACCGACATCGACAAGAAAAATGAGACATAAGCGCTTAAAAAACTTGAACGTGAAAGACTGAAGCTCTTATGTCTCGTCCTTCTTGTGTACGTCAGTCTTTAGTTTTGCGCTTCCTACAAAGATGCCTCGTATCGGCCGGGTTGAAACGCGTAGGGCTAATTTCTCCCCTTTAGTAAACACCCTAAGAAGTAAATTACAAACTAAACAAAAGCCGTGTGCACATCGCAATTTTCTCTCTTTTGTTCTTGACGGTCCTTTCCTCTGACGGCTCTGGGCGGTTCCGAGTTCGCCGAATGGCGGCGCCCTGTCAGCGTGGCGGCCTATGCTGACGGCGCGTCCCACTTCACGGAGGCTAGCAGTTGCGTTCTGAAACTTGGTTCAACTAGAGGACTAGGTTGAACCCCAGAGAGTTGTGAACATTCAGTGTTGCTCTCAGATGAATAACAATCTCCAACTGCACTAAAACCAAAATTTGAGGCTAAATAGTGTTTATATAGGCGGCGATTTTGAAAATGCGCATTTATAGGCACTTATAAGCATTTAGGCGCAAACGCCGAAAATAGGCAAATATAAGCACTGTAAAAACGCTATAGAAACCCTTCTTGACCTCTAATTAATGCTTCTATATCAAAATGGGGTGATGTGAACGCAAGGAACAAAGCAGGCATTTGCCTAAATCCGGTATCTAGTTAATGCACTCGCATTTGGAGCGAGGGGACCAGGGCCAATGGTGCCCCGGCAAAAAAATTTACTTTAGTACGACGAAAGCCTAAGATGCCTCATCAAACGCGAACACTGACCTTTGGCGGAGTTGGCGGCGTCGAGAGTAGCGGTGTGCTAATAGTGAAATTTAGAACCTAATCGACTACGAATCGAATAGGAATATGAATCGAATACTGATCGAATAGTTGTCGAATAGTAAGACAGCCATTTTCAAGCACAGGTCTAGAATTCTAGAATTTTTTATTACAAGAAAAATTCACAAAGGCTAGCACGGTAACACTACCCTTACATTTAACCGAGAAAAATATACCAGAATTATGTGAAGTGAGGTAAGCTCGTTTACAGTCGCGACAAGAGCCTAGGAGGTACTTCGTCACCAGCTCTAAAGTAACTCTAGGACCTAATACTTAAATATTGTTTCGTGAATGAATATAATGATTCTTACTATAATGATAGTGGATAGAGAACACGCTCGCTTCAGAGACACAGGCGTTTAAAGCAAAAATTTCTTCTTCCGGTGAAGTGTGAAGCTTCGACAGTCCCGTAAAAGCTTGAAGAATACATTGTTGGGCGAGACTGTTGAACTGCATGCATCTTGCTAACTCACAAATTAAAACAAGAAAAAGGATCGTTCGCTCTTCGAACGTCTTGTTCCATTGAGGTTTTCCCGTCGGTGCTGATTAGTCGAAAAGTATTCGATATATGGGATATGCACTATTCGTCTCGAGTACCAAATTGAATAGAACGCTATTCGATTCGTTATTCATTCATTCATCTAACGTGAGAGAAGGACAGCCGGACGCATAGACAGTTTTCTCGGTGATTAGACATATGAAGGCTTACGCGTGTAAAACCATTTCGCCAGTGGAGCGTTTTTAAAACATTCAGCGTCGCGCTCTCTTCTGGTGGCGAAATTTCGCGATAGGGCACGCCAGCCAGGAAACGTCCATAGGAATGTGAAGGCGCAGTGCGAAATTTCATTTTTTCGCGACGTTTTATTGTATCTTTAGTGGGGATCGGTTAGGAACGATAGTGCGCATACCGCCGAACCTTTTCCAAACATTTTATGAGACTTTCGCTGTTCAAAGCCTCGGCAAGGAGCGCAAAAACTTAGCCAACGAGTCCGCGATCCCGATGGCTATGCATTGTCGCCATGCAAACGCCGAATTAGGCAATTAGCGCTCAAACTCAGCTCACCGATCGCACACAAACGTAATTGAACAGCCTTTTTCTTTCCAAGTACAAGAATTGACTATATTAAGTGCAATGTTGGAGAATTGGAACTACTCTATGCATTTTTTATGCGAATTCTATAATTTTTTCCTAATGTATGTGTATTTCCATGGAGGTAAGGTATCGCCTCCAAGATTCGAGCACGGCAACTGGTTGGGGTGTGTTTAGGAAGCACCACGCACACCAATTTCCAGCTTTTTCTTGAGAAACTAGGCGAGTAACGACAGGTCGGGATGCTAATTCGGTAGATCCCGCGCCTTGTGTGAATCGGTTTCATACGAAACAGTCAGCGAGTAGTTCTATACTGCATTATTTTTATCTGAGGCAAGCGTTACGAAGTGAATCGACGTGTTTATTAAGTGTAGTACTTGTGTGAGTTCGAGGGCTTACGACGCACGTCGACGACGCTGGTTTTTGAAGAGGAACTTATGGTCTGGCGTAACGTGAGCACTCAGGTTAGAGCACATACGTCAGTAATATGGAAACCAAGTGCACATTACGGCGCGATTATGTGAATATCATACGTACCTTTCGTTAGCCTATTCCGCCTGCGTGGAGCAACGCTTGAATATCGCTTGCTGAATCATAGGAATACAAGTGTAATGTTTCTTAGCTATAAAAGCGGCGCCAGCACTAGGACCACATACCTTAACCTAACATGATGCGTACTCTTTATTGCTTTGTTATAAAATTAGATACCCAGCACTACAACCACAATTGACATTGCACCGATGTTACGCCTGCATAGGGTGTTTTAAATGCGAAGCATTTCAACCTTAGTCACTTTGAGCGTTTGTATGTATGTATGTATGTATGTATGTATGTATGTATGTATGTATGTATGTATGTATGTATGTATGTATGTATGTATGTATGTATGTATGTATGTATGTATGTATGTATGTATGCATGCATGTATCTATCTATCTATCTATCTATCTATCTATCTATCTAGCCGCCCACGTCTAGGTGCTTTCGTAACCATATCCTTAATTTGGTGTACACCAAAATTGGCATGGGAGAATTTGACGAATATGACTGTCAGGTCATAAAATGAATAACGCCAAACTCCTGTCGCGTACGTCGTCAAACCCTTTCGTCTAGACACGTTTGTTGGCACATACGGGTGTACCACGGGCCGCGGTGTACGTGCATGCGCCAGAGGTAATTGAAAATTTATATGTACACAGGAACGGCGAGCACGAAGATTGGTAATTTAGATGTGAGAGCATCAAGAAAAACCAACTACGGCAGTGTTGTCGGTTTTTAAATAATAAAAATTAGTATCTCAGCAGGAATCGAATCCAAGCATTCTGATCGTCAGTGAGCTATGCTACCACGCTATGCTACAAAGTGAGCTATGCTACAAAGCCACGCCAGATCTAGCAACTGCTTTCTAAAAACAGCCTATGCAGGCGCAATGACGGTGCAACGTCAATTGAGGTTGTGGCGCTGGCTGTATACTCTGATATGAAAAGAATAAACACTACTTATGTACCCCTACGATACAGGTATCATGACGGGTTAACGTCAGTCGCTGTTCCAGTGTTGGCTCCGATTTTATAGCAGTCTACTGAACACTACATTTTTATTCCTGTGATTCAACAAGCTATATTGCAGCGTTGCTCGGTCCCGCAGGAATACGCTAGCGAAAGTTACGTATGATATTCACATCATTGCAACGTAAAGTGCACTTCGTTTCGGTAATACTGACATATGTGATCTAACGTGAGCGCTGTTGATACATCACACCACAAGTTACCCTTTAAACGCTATTGTCGACGTGCCCGGTAAGCCCACGATCTGCACACAACTACTACACTTAAAAAGCACGTCTATCCGCCTCGTAAATCTTGGCTCAAAGCCATAAAATACAGCATAGAAGTACTTCCTGACAAAACGTTTGGGTTCGATTCCTGCTGGGATCGTAATTTTTATTCTTTGCATTCGTCGGGTCAACGCTGCCGACGTCTGTTTTGCTTAACGCTCTCGCATTTAAATTAGCAATGCCTGTTCTCGCCGTTCCTGGGCAAATGTAAACTGTCAGTCACCTGTGACGCATAACCGTACACCGTGTCATGTGGTAAACGGTTATGTGCCATACGTGTCTGAAGGAAATGGTTTCACGATGTGCGCGACAGGATTTTCACGTTATTTATGTCCTCACATGACATTCATACTCGTCAAGTCCTCTTACTCTCCCAAGGCAATTTTGGTCCACACCAAGTTAAGCAGGCGATCACGAGAGCACCCAGTCGTAGGCGGCTAGATAGATAGATAGACAGATACGTAAATAAAAACGCTGAAAGTGCCTTGGGTTTTCTAAGAAGTGCTTCGCATTTAAAATTAAAAAGCAGCATTGTGGGCGGCCTTTGCGCAGCCCGTTGTGGCGTCCAGGCCGTGTCTAGCCCCGACGTCCTTCGTCCAAGTCACGAGCCGAAGTTGGAGATCCGGCCTGGTGCTGGGCAAAGCACCCTCCCGCTGCTGCGGATTTCTTAGGTGCAAGAGGCAGGAGGCAAGTGTGGCGGGCATGAGAAGAAGGTGTTGTCATGATTAGCGATGGACCTTGCCCTCTTCCGACCCGGGACTTACTCGCCTGCCGGCGAGTAAGTCCCGGGATCAAAGAGGGCAAGACGTGCGGGAGTAAAGAAGGTATGGGCCTGAAGTTGGCGCCACAAGTGTTGGTGATGCTGGGAAAGGGATTTGTGCGGTGGGGGGAAAGTGAGGCGGGAGAGGCGGTAGTGCAATGCGATGTCGGGGTACGTGAGGAGTGCGTCGCGTATATTCATTCCCGGCGGGGTTGGGCTTTCTTGGTCAATCGAATCGCGAGCGATAGAATTGACCGCGTCGTGGCCAGGATGACCCACGCTAGCGGGTACCCAGATTATATAAATAGGGCGACAGGGCGTGGTGCCAGAACGCAATAGAGCGGCGGCCGGGGGTGCCACCCATCCAACTACGTAGTTTTATACAGCAGGCTTGGAGTCGATGCACGCTCCAATTTTCCTGAAGTGGAAAACACGGTCACAACGCCAGCCCAGGAAATTGTACATAAAACGTCTTCAATATTGGCGCGCTACGGGATCCCCATAAACATTTGCACTGACAATGGACCTTAATTCGTATCCAAAGAGTTTTCCCATTGACTAAGCGATGCGACTTCGAGCACAGTACATCAAGCCCGATGTTTCCGAGATAAAATGGCCTGGCCGAAAACAGAGTGAAAATAGTGAGGAGCGTCACGAAAGAGACAACGGAATCTCACGACGTTTTTGGCTAGGAATCTTGTCGTATGGTGTGTGTGCGCTAGTGGATGGCCATCCACCTGCACAATTGTTACATGGACGCCGCTGGCGCGCAAATGTTACAGAATACAGCACATAGCTGGGGTGCTCCTAACCATCCGTCAACAGCAGGACACGGGCAAGACGCTGCACACACTACATGAAGAAGATACTGCGCGTGTACTGGACGACAACTGGTCACGCGAAGCCAGAGTGCTTCGGGAAGTGGCTCCACGGTGCCTAATCGTGGAGAGAGCATGGAAGGTTTCTTATGCGGAATAGGCGGCACCTGCTTAAAACTCAGGAAAGATACCACTGGATGGAGGAAGATGTCAACAGCGCCACTGGAAATAGCCTACGAAACGATAGGCAGGAACATCAACTTCTGCAACATGCTCCGAGTGCACCAAGCTTGAAGGGTCATTCGTAAGCCCATGCACATGATTCTCCCAAGGTGGGGCTTCGCAAGCAGAGCACCGCAGGCCGACCCCTCAGCGCAAAGAGCCCCAACGGCTGCAATGCGATGTGCACTGTAGTCAAGTCTCCTAACTTCTCTTCCTGACTCTCTCTTGTGGAGTACTGCTTTTCTTGCTTCTTTATGGGAGAAAAGATGTATGTAACTTAGGAGTTTGGACAGCAAACGTGCGGTCCGCAAACTGCGTTCTATGCTCCCCTGACGTATCTACGGACGCGGTACCATCTCGTTTGAAGCTATTTAAGCGAGTGAAAAAAAATAGATC
The DNA here is from genome assembly GCF_013339695.2 of Rhipicephalus sanguineus. Classification (NCBI taxonomy): domain Eukaryota; kingdom Metazoa; phylum Arthropoda; class Arachnida; order Ixodida; family Ixodidae; genus Rhipicephalus; species Rhipicephalus sanguineus. The sequence goes on from NW_023615446.1 coordinate 161,764, forward strand.
AGCATAAGAATAAAAAAATTGAGCGAGTTGGTAGGCGTTCATCTTTGGCAGAAACAGCGCACACAAACGCGAATACAATTTAGTTGCGAGTCATCGTCTGTCCTGTTCTTCCTTTTTTTTTCGTCCTCGTCGTGTCTGCGCCGTTTCAACCAAATATAAAAGAGATCAGCGTTGTTCGTTGCCCAACCAACCGATGTGTCGTTTGATTCAGAAGCTCACGTAGATGCTCGCGTAGACGCTTATGTTACAGCACCATCTTAGAAAGGCATTGAGGCCATGTGCTTTGAGCATCTACAGAGGGAATTTTATGGAACTCTGGCAACAACGGCCCATGCGAGCGTAACCGTAACAGGCCAACAGGTGTATCGCAGAAACAACAATTACTCACGCAAAAAGACGCACTTATCATCTGTTCTATTGCAACTCTGTACAACATACTCACAAGCAAGTAGCATCGGGACCATAAAGTATTTTCGTTATATCCGATAATGGTTGCCACAGCTAAGACAGAGATTAGCTTTAGCAAATGGGCAATCTGTTTCGCGCGATGGTGCTACATACAAAAATGTATATTCTCGGCTTCCTACACAAACAAAGTTGTCCTTCCGTTCTGCTTGTGTGTTTTCAAATGAGTGGACCAGAAAATAAGGAGGTCTATGAGAATGAGGTCTACAAGATTTTAGAATATCTGGAACTTTTATGGCCTCATTTCTAAGATTTTTTTTTTAATTTTTACAACCCCCCAAATAAAATGGGCTGGTGAACTGTCTTAATATTAACTGTGCTCTTTTATGTGAGTGTTTCGAGCCTAACGCGATCAAAATATTTCTTTGTTGCAGCCGATATCGCTGCGGCTCTTGTGTTGTAGATTTTGTTAAAAATAGAATAAACGCGACCTAAACGAGGCGCGACCAACGAAAGTTCGTATACAGTTTCCTATTACTGATTATTCTGTATCAGGGATCGTTAAAACGAGGTTCATCTCATAAGTCATTGATTGCAAACTTGTAGGAAAAACAAACGCACGAAAGTTCGTTCGGCAATCGCTACTTCAACGCGTACGCGAGCATGCGGCGCACTTACGTGCCGCGGAACGTTTGCTCATACGCGGCTCCGAATTAACGACGGTGTCTGCAGCGTATGGTGGCTTTGAAACAGCAGCATGTATGCGTTTCAAAGAATGGTTGCAGATTAGGAGTGACATGTACTCTACTAATGGAGGGTAGCGCGCCGCCCCGCAAAGGAGAGAGAGTATGGTGACGGGGTGTCGCCAATGGAGCCAGGTATAACGGGACGCACCAAACCCGTCAATCTCGAAAGCCTCCCTGTTGGAGATGGTTTCATTTCCATGCTTTGGCTACCTATAGGAATAGCTTTACTTGTAGGCTACAGAACGGAAGTAACTGCAAGAAAGAAAATATTGTTTCAATTCCATCCTTTAAGCAACCGTTTACAAGACAAAGCAATTTATTCGAATTTCGCCGCTTAAATGTATCCTACGAATTGCTATTTCACCAATTGCTGTCACCGATAAATAGGCAGGCTCAGTCAAAAGAAGCACTGTCATATAGCAAAGAATAATGAATGAATGAATGAATGAATGCAATATGAACGAAGTATCCGCTTTGTAAATGTATAAGTGACGGGTAAGCGTTTATTTTGATTGCAGGTTGCGGCCTTTCTTTGAACTCTGTTTCTGAGCAGCATTCCCATCGCCTGTTTCAGCTTCGTAACATTCGTCAGCGTCTGTAACCGCCCCACAGCAGCCGCATCCCGCAGCAACACAAACGCATGAGCATTAAATTGCGGAAAACTTAATTTTTCTGGCGTGTACAAGCCTCCATTTCGGCTTTACATCGTGTCCAAAAGAGGACTTTGAAATGCGCCAGCTTTTCTATGTACACTGAACTAGAAAACTGTCCGCCCGTCCATTGTTTTGTCAGGCGAGACGATAATCGTCATAAGTAAATAAATGTATAGAAACTAATCAATTCGCTCGGTTGTGGGTCTTGTGAAGAAGCCACTTTCGAAAGCGATTGGCTGAAGAACTGGCCAAAAGCTCCACGCTTGCAAAATGTTCCTATATCTGAACCGCATGAATGATTTCTACCTGCGGTGCAAAAACTAATGTAAAAGTGCAGCACGTGATTTCTGTAAAACCTTAAATCAAATATATTGCGGTTGTGTCAAAAGCCCCTTCTATGCGACAAGACGTAAAGCCAACATTGTTTATTCTAACCGCATGGAATGTTTGGACATTGGGATAATTTCATGCAAAATTCGCGTTTTGTCGGTCGAGGCGTGAGCATTTTTGGAGCCGTTCCAGACCCTGACAAACGTCATAAAAACATTCCGGTAGATTCCACGCATTGCGGGAATCGATTTCTTGCGCATCATTCAACGAGTTCTTGCGCAACATTCAACAATGCCGCACTTTGCGCCAAGCCTTATGAGGTGGTTTGACGTATTCGTGTAATTGAGTAGTTCTGTACATATTTTGTGCATACCAGACAAGTTGACTGCACTTGTGTGTAATTGGTAGCTCATTTTATGACGTAAAGCCGGAAGTGGCGGTGCAGCACAGACGTCCCTTTTATCAAAACGAAATGCAAGCAGCGTCCTTGGACGCATTCCTACGGGAACGAGCAACACTAGACTATAGCTTGTTAAGTCATGTGAGTAAATAATGTTGCGACTACATTTACAAGATATTCACAAAGGAAAATAAGCCGACAGTCAATATGGTGGTCGTTGTTCACCAAAAGACGTCGTCCTTCTCATCTTCCCTCGCTTAACCGTGGCGTAGCTGCAACACCTCACGTCGACCCCCGGCCGTGAAAGCGCCACCCCGGTGCTTGTTAGAAGGTGTTGGGCGATAGTTACGGTTTCAAGCGGGCGCCGTGGACGACGTCTAAGGACGTGGAAGGCGCGGTAGTTTAGAGGAGCCACTTGATAGGTAACGTCACTCACGTGGCTTTGCACACAGTCGAGGCCGAGGTGTTTAGGAAGGAGATTTTCGGGCAGGCCAAGATGCCTCGACGGAGACCACAGGAGAACGAGGTTATCCGGATTAATATGGGCGTTCCGGTGCACTGTCGCATGTATCTTTCTGGTGCAAATGTGAGTCAGTGAGGCGTCGATGGACAATCGGACGGGCCTTTTCGGCTGTGGTAATAGCGTGGCGAGCATCTTAATAGCGTGACGAGCATCTTCTCGTCCATACAAGCGATAAAAAGGAGATTATCCAGCAGTCATGGCGCGAGGTGTTGTAAGCTAAAGCGACAGAGGGTGTCCCAGTCGCGTTGGAGATGGTGGTATATTTTTTTCATCGCCGACTTTTACAAACGTAGTGCATAAACTTATAATCTATTTTAATCCATGACACTTTTAAAAGACTTGCTCAAAGTACAATGTTCTACTGTATCCTTGCAAAAATGTCTCAGTTCTCTATGATTTTAAGCAACGTAGATAGAACGAACGGGGCATTAACCATGTATCAATTTGGAGGCTTCGTGATAAGGGATAGATGGCATATGTTCGTAGTGTTCGATTCTATAGACAGTGCGCTTTGATATACGAGGTCGTATTTGTGCTCTCCTATAGCAGAGTAAAATTGGTACTCTAGACATAGCATCTAACTCCTGACACACGGGCATCCTGAAGTCCTTTAGCATGACCAGGATTTGGGGACATGTGCACGTAGCGTCATCTCGGGTCGATGACCGCGGTGGCCTGCCGTAACTGAATAGGCAATAGGCTAAAAAATCATATCAGACGAAATAATCTAGTTATCAAAAACGACTCTGGGTTCTATACAGCAGATACTTATTTTAATATTCTGGTAAAACTCAGTATCGCACTACAAACCGCGTGGCTTGCCAGAGTGTTTAGTATTTAACATTGGGGCCCCACGTGTTTCTAATCGGCGGTGTTCAATTGTCCTGGGAAGCCACACGCTTTGCAGTGCGATACTGCAAGTTTGCCAACATGTTCCAGTAGGTATCTGCTGTGTAGAACCAGGAGTCGTTTTTGATAACTAGGATTTTTCAAGAGAGATGATATTTTTTCGCATACTTCCCATGGATGGATGGATGGATGGATGGATGGAAGGATGCTATAAGCGTCCCCTTTATAACGGGGCGGTGACATGTCTGCCACCAGGCTCGAAGAAAAAAAAAACTTTCTTCTTTCAAGTTGGCCTAATACCTTATCTACACTGATTAAATCTATGTTATTATACCAAAAAAGATATATATTAAGGCAGAATGACCTTATTTTTCGCCATTATTTATTTTTGTACTTTATCTCTACTTCTCTGCCACCAATACTCTAACCGTCTCTTACTTATTTCTATCGCGGACGTGTTCAGCTTTCCACTGTTGTCCCTAAAACCCAAGGCTTCATGTAGACTCGTGCCCACACGTATACCTGGGTGAATATCGCCACATTCAATCAGCACATGTTCCATCGTTTCCTTAGTTCCCCCGCAGCATGTACATTGTTCTTCTTCGTTACTGAATGTCGCTTTATAACTACGCGTTCTAAGGCAGCCCGACCATGCTTCAAACAGCAAAGCGCTTCCCCTTGAATTATCATAAAACCTTTCCCTCCTTATTTCGTTTTTTCCCTTTCGGTAGTTACTCGGAGCCGACTTCTTTTCCATCGCTGCCATCCAATAAGTCCTCTCCGCCTCTCTGACCTTCCGCTTAATGCTCGTTGTTGCCATACCGCCCGCACTGCTAGCCGTATATTTACTGGTGAGCCTCCTAGTTCTTTTTCTCCACTGCGTGTCAACGCTTTTTCTATACAAATACCTGAAAACCTTCTCTGCCCATCTACTCTTCTTCATTTTCCTCAGCCTCTCTTCGAATCACATTTTGCTCTGAGCTTCCCTCACTTCAAAGCCTGTCCATCCCACATCACCCTTTACAGCCTCATTTGTCGTCTTCCCGTGAGCGCCCAACGCGAGGCGGCCCACCGTCCTTTGATTTACATCCATTCCTGATTGTACCTCTGACTTCATGCACACCACTGAGTTCCCAAATGTAAGCCCCGGGACCATCACACCCTTCCACAGCCCTCGAAGCACCTCGTACCTATTGTATCTTAGAAGGATTGATTGTTGGGCGAGTTGGTAATTCATGATGAATGCAAATAGCGCGAAAAACGTAAGACTAGACTGTGCTGTAGCCTTCTTCGTCTAGCCTTACGTTTTTTCGCGCTATTTGCATTCATCATGAAGTACCTATTGTATCCCGATAAAGCTCTGTGCTTCATAATTGCAGCATTCCTCTTTCCCTTTGCTACCGATGCTTTCTCTTGTACCTCCATATATCTGCCCCCCTCATTTACCCATACTCCGAGGTACTTGTACTTGCTTACCCTCGGTATTTTTTGGCCCTGTATTGTGACCGCATGGTCTTCGTGATCATTGAATACCATCAATCCACATTTTGTTGCACTAAATCCTAGTCCTAGAGCCTCACATTCCCTTCCGCATATATCTGTCAGTCGCTGTATATCATCTTGACTGTCCGCAAATAAGACAATATCATCAGCATAAAATAGACCTGGAAGCTTCTGCTCAACCATCGTGCCGACCTGTTTGTGTGACAAATTAAATCCAATGTTGCTACCTTCTAGCGCTTTTTCCATCCTCACCATGTGCAGCATGAATAACAGCGGGGACAAAGGACATCCCTGTCTCAGCCCCTTGCTAACTTCAACGCTGTCCTTGCTACTTATTCCTTCCCATTCTATACAAACTGTATTTTCTCGGTATATTTCTCTCAAACGCTGTATACAGTCGTCCCCTATGCCCACTTCTTTCAATATATCCCACAAAATTTCCTGATTATTGTTGTCATACGCCCCGGTGATATCTAGATAAGCTACGTATAAGGGCCTGTTTTCTATTTTCGATATTTCTATACACTGGGTAAGAACAAACAGATTATCGTCTAACCGCCTGTCGATTCGAAATCCATTCTGAAGTTCTCCCAAAATATCATTTTTTTCTACCCACGCTTCTATTCTTAATTTTACTGCCTGCATCGCCAGCCTGTATACAGCACCGATGTAATGGTTAGCGGTCTATACGAGCGAATGTTATCCTTTTCTCCCCTGCCTTTATAGATTAAGTTCATTCTACTTTTTCGCCAACTGTCTGGTATTTCCCTCTCCTGTAAGCACTTTTCTACGGCTTTCAGCAGTGCCTCTTTAGTTTTATGTCCGAGTTCGTTAATGAGGCTGACGGGAACCCCATCTAAGCCCGGAGTAGTGCGCTTAGGAATTTGTCCTTCGGCCTTCTACCAATTGAAATTCTCTAGTACTACATCTTCGTCGGTTGCACTCCTTTGCGTACTTTTACTCACCGGGGGAATCCCCTGGGCGACCTTTTTAAACGAATCGGCTGTTATTTTTCGGATGTAACCTACCAGAGACTAGCCCATTCAGTTAGCGTGCTTCGATGTGTGCGCCCCCCTTAGGGTGTTGCCATTCTTTGAAGGGGCTGATGCCGCCACGACGCCATTTTTGCCCCGCGTCTCGTGCCTCTCAGCGCAGCTGCCGTAGAGAGGTGAGACGCCGGTGACACGCCGTGGGCTCAAGTATGGCAGCCGCGCCGGAGTAGACGCCGCAGATGTCCTCACCCTAAAGCGGACAAAACGCGCATCAAGGCACCCTACATTCAGTTATGGCAGGACGCCATCTGCCGGCGAGAGATGGCACTACGTAGAGATGTCCCCAAATCCTGGGAATGACAAGGGGAGATCTTCCAGAAATGCGTTCGGGCACAGTGACACACGACAAATGAGTAACTCCTTTTCGACAAAGATCCTTTTTGGAAAAGCAGATCCCGCATCTACTTTTCGGGCAGGAAGGGAGTACTCTCGCATGCAGTGCGCATAATTTATCGATAGAAGAAAACGTGTCGCAATACTGCGGTGCCCTGTAAGTATTTTTGTTGCGCTGAGAAAATGTTTTCATTTTCAGCAGTAATGCGATTTGTTGAAAAGTGAAGGTTTATAGTCTGCCTATACTCTCAAACGCCCGCATCACGTCACTAGCGCCGCCATGTTAAGGTTGGCAGCGGCAGTTGCTGTGTCGGCGACGTAGTCACAAGGGAGTCGGCACAGTCGGTGCCATCAGCCATTGTCCAGAAAAAACCCCGCGTCGAGTAGACCGAAAAGGCGACTTGGGCGCTGATAAAGCTTTGCGACGACCAGTTGGACGCCCCGCGAGGGCATAAGCACAAAGGTGAGGTGCACCAAGCAATTAGCGAGGGCCTCACCGACGCCGGTATTCCCCGTGTTCACAGCAATGTTGACAACTTGACACAGACATTCAAGACGGTCATTTATTCACGCTACGTGTTGTCGCGCGCGTCCCGCTTGTTTGTTTAGTATGTGTTGTTAAGATTGGGCATGTAAAACCCAACATGCATGGGCACCTCGCATATCGCGGAAAGCGGGACTCCATGGTACCTGCAAGTGCGCGGGAAGAGACGCTCACTGGCGTCCCTGCCATACGCGGTCCGCGTCCCCCAAGAACGCTTTCTGAGAAGCGCGTCGGGTGTGCGCTGGCCTTTCTCTGACCTTTGCTGGCACTCTCTTGTGTTCTCTTGTGCGCACGTGTTCACTCTTGTGATGTGAAGGCGCGTCTTTGCGTTCTTTTTGAAAAACTCTTGTAAATATGTAAATTAAACGTGTGTTCACCTTCGTTAGAAGCTGGACAAGAGTCTTTCTGCGCCGAAAACTGGGTTCCAGCCTTTACCCCTCCTGGAGTCACATGACTGTTTGTGCTTGAGAGGTAACCAGACATTGTATGGCTGAGGTCAACTTGCAAGATCAGTGCCCTGCGCCATGTACGAACCATGTCGCTAGGTACCAGCTGTATTGTATCACCTGTAAGCGAAGATAGCAACAAATGTATGAAAAGCTTGCATAGGTTGTATTTATATATTTTTGTGCTGCTCATATTATAATGGGGCCATCCTTTGTTGCTTGACAACTGAAATATATTGTGATCTTTCTTTTTAGAAAAAATGAGCGAGAGCTCACCACAGGCTCTTCAACACCGACGTGGCCCTACTATAGTGAAATGAAGAGGTTCTTTGGTTGCCTACCAATAAATGATCCGTCCCTAATGGAGCAGAGCTGCTGCAACAGCAGTGGCGACGCTGTTGAGAAGGTGTGTAACAAACAAATCACCATTGTGCACTTTCCCTGCGATCAATACAAGTACTAGTGCATTTACACCGGTAATATTGTATAGGCTGATCTTTTGAACTAATTAGACTTGCAGGTTTTGAATTTACCTGAAAGTAGAAACTATCACGGATCATGGCTTATATACACTAATGACTTACCGAGAAATATTTACTCACGGATGCACATTTTCGCAGGTGACTGCATTCTCTGTCGTTCTGTTAGACTAACGATGATCACCGAGTCCTCCACCGACATCTAGAACTTGTTCCTCTTTGGTGTGCACTTGGCTAATGAAGCGTGACGTTTCTTAACATTAAATTGTCTGTTTTAGGTGCGAAGCAGCTTTTGCGTTGGGCTTTGTCCGTAGTTCCACTGGCGACCGTCCGCTTTCTAAGACCCACCATAGCCATCTGTAACATATTGAGCGCGCGCTCGCGCCAAGGAGAAGTCTTCTTCGTCTTGTTCTTCGACCACATTGATGATGATGCGTGCAGAGCACTTTAGGGGCCCGGGCTGCCGTATGCTGTCGTAGCTTGGCCTAACGCAGACAAAACCACGTGTGCTGGCACCAAGGAGGTTTTTTGAACCTCCTTGGCTGGCACGCGCTAGCGCGTTCGGGCCTGTGTAAGGGGCTGGGTAAGACGCTGTGGCCTCTCCCCCTTACACTCTCTCAACAATCACGTGATGGCGTCGGCGAACGAGATTCTGCATACGCGCGATGAACCAACGCGTTGTACTCTAGTCAGAACGCGCTGGAACGCGCTAGCGCGTTCGGGCCTGTGTAAGGGGCTGGGTAAGACGCTGTGGCCTCTCCCCCTTACAATCTCTCAGCAATCACGTGATGGCCTCGGTGAACGAGATTCTGCAGACGCGCGGTGAACCCGCGTGGCGTGCTCCAACAAGAGTTCGGGACGAGTAACAGCAACACCAACTACAGTGAATTCATGGTGTGCTCCATATGCAAGGTGCTCGTGATGAACGGAACCTTCAGTCGACCCATGCGCTCCTTCGCATCCCTACATGGTTCCCTTTAGTGGGAGATGGTGAAATGTTTGCCGCAAATCTACTACATCTACCTTTTTGTACCATATAAACAACACAAATATCTTGCATGATACACAGTGCAAATATCTTTGTGTTTACCTAACTTTTACCGTTTCGAGATCCACTCACATTGAATACATAGGCGCCAATGCTTCCAGATCATTGGGCTACATACGCTGCAAGTCACATAATTCTGCTAATGATATTCTAAACTAGTCTACATACCATTTGTACGACCTCAGCTTGAATATGCAGCATCGGCAGTGCTGGGCAGTATCAAAGATACATGTATCGTAGATACTATCTTAGATACTGCTTAGGCATCTTGTATCTGTATCGCGATACGTCTCGCAAGACGAGTGTCTGTATCTGTATTTCCGATACATTCAATAATATATCATGTATCTTAAGATACAAGATATTGCTATAGAAACAACACGGAGTGAAATAATTAACGGTGGCTGAATTACGCTTGTCAAGCTGCTCTTGCTGCTACTAAGCTACTTGAATAAAACTAACGACAGTGACATTCTTTTATACATCTGCCAGAGTTATCCTGCAATAAGGTCTGCGCGTCCCTATTGGTGGAGCACAGTCACGCGCAATCTCGACAAAAACAAGCCCGCGAGCTTCAACGCGCAGTCGAACTTCGCTTTCTCGCTATTTTTTTCTTTTTTTTTACTTGTGTCGGTGCCATGAAACTTCCTCGTAAACACTGCACTGTTCTACGTACTCCAACGCGTTCGGTACCTTTCACGAAAATTCTGATGCTGCTACAGTGTCGTTATCGAAGTTCCCCTTGCTTGGTGTGCTTCGTTATGAAGTCTGAAGAATGCAAGAATTGTTATCCTGCTCAATTATTCAAGGGGTTATTTTCATCATAATTTGAATGTCAGCATGAGTGCTACTTTTGCTGTCCTCCGTTTGCATCTGCTTTTAAACATAGCCGGCGAAGCAGGACACGTGACTGCCCTCGTGCGTCTCGCGGCTTTCACACGACATCGATTTAAAATATATCCTGGATGTAAGTTTGAGTTACATACGATTAGATTCACTTACATGCAAATGAGATTCTAAAAACTGTCGCTCCATCGGTGCTGATGCTAGATGCCGTAGAACATATGACGTAGAACGTAACAACATATCTTGGCTAACTGTATCTTTGTTATCCTGCTCAATTATTGAAGGGGTTATTTTCATCATAATTTTAATGTCAGAATGAGTGCTACTTTTGCTGTCCTCCGTTTGCATCTGCTTTTAAACATAGCCTGCGAAGCAGGACACGTGACTGCCCTCGTGCGCTGCCGTACTGCAGGGCTCTCAAACGCGCTTCGAGCGTAACAACCAGCGCGTGGACCACGCGGAAATGACCGGCCGTGGCTTTATGCATCGCCTTCACAGTGTGTCAACATTTCTGACGACCTCACACGGCAAGGAAAGGCCGTCGTCCTCGATATGCTGACATTTCGTGCGCCGGTTGTTTTGCTCGAAGCACGTTTCAGAGCGCTGCAGTGCGGTAGCGCGTGAGCGGCGCAGTCACGCGGTTTCATTTGATATTTCGTGCGCTTGCTTTTAAAATCGAGAAAAATTACAACGCAGCATGTACTTACGTCGCCATCAAAAATTGAACCGGTAGTTTTGGAATGCCTTCTACGACGTGATGGCACCCACTTGGTCATAAATGAATATTAAAAATGCTGCATAATTGACCTCAGTTTTTCAACCAATTAAGCGCAATATAAAGCATATTAAAATGAGCACTACATGACATACTCCATTGCTTTCATTCAGTCGAGGTTAATCACTTTTCATTCAGTCGAGGTTAATCACAAACAACAGTGGTGTCTTGCAACGACTTGTGCCACTACAATACGCCTGAGACAATTCTCCACGGCACTACTTCTCTCGGAGAAGAAATTTCAAAAGATTGCACGTTAGTGAATATGTTTCTAACGAATGTTTTACGCCTGCAGATAAGTAGAATATCAAAATCATTGCAGTTTTAAAGGGACACTAAAGAGAAACAATGAATCGGTTTTGATCGATAAATTGTGCTCTGAGAAAACTAATGTCGTTAAATTAGCCATCATAGGTTTATTAATAGAGATGAAAATCACGTTCGAATTTTCATTTTTAAATTCCGTGCCAAAATCTCCTCGCGTGACGTCACGAATTTCAAAGCGTACTTATCGTATTTTGGCGCCATTGGCTCAACAAAATTACCCCGAACTTGGTATATTAAGTCTAGAGCCCCCGCAGAGGACAATGTACTTCCTTTTTACCGATTAGGAACTACATAGACCCTAGTATGCGCCGTCAGAACATGTGACGTCACGGCGAATGGTGCGAAAACGTCAAGGTGGCGTCGCCACCCATATTTTGTTTTTGCGCGTTTTCTCGCTTACTAAGCGTCTTCTCGCAGCAAGCTTGGTGTTTTTGGTATTGTGAACGAGTACTTTACTAATATGAGAAAAATCGTTTTGCTCTTTAGTGTCCCTTTAAGACCACAATGTTAAATAATGAGTCACCAAAAAATGTCGCTACTAGCGTTGTTGCTGCATTTCGGGTGATCCGGTATTGCGAAAACGGTAATACGCTTACGGACAAGGTAGAACAGCACAGCGGCATCGTGCGGAAGCTTCTTATTGGCGTTCTTGTATTCAGATGGCAACCAGCTAGCTGGTCGGCAAGTAGGGAAGTGGCACCCAATAATTACAAAAGTCTCAAACAATAACCACTGACAGCGCAGCGTACAAAGAACTCTCATGTTAAGCTGAGTTCACGGTGTTAGAATAGGTTAGGTGTACCGACGCTCCGCCTCCGCCGGGCAGCCTCCCCGCCGAACACGAGACGCGCTTCGCATTTTCTCCGACAGGCTGCGCTGGGTGTATGGAGGCTTCAGGTCAGCCGCTTCAACGGGGGCCGCGTCGCTTACAAAGCTGCATTTGCGACGACTCTTCAACTGCTGGCCGTTCGTTTTTAAAGACGATAGTCTTTCTTGAGATACTTAAACGGAGAAATTTTGGTCTGTCTTTCTGTCTGTCTTTCTGTTTGTCGGCACGTCACTCGATTCAGCCACTCGGCCAAAGTTGAACCACTTGCCCACGTGCCAGCCATCTTGAACGGCTGACTAGGTTCATACTTGTGTACATTGTCGATCAAAAAGCAAACATTACGCATATCCGAGACGCAACATCACTAGGTAAGTATTAGGTGGTGTGTTCCTTTAATAGAAAATGCATACATACGTAATTCTAAAGACCCCAGTTTCTTAAGCTGCGCTGAAAATGTGACTGCGCTGAAACTTGCCTTCATCCATGCCCTCTGCACGAGCTCATTTTTGTGTTTCGGTTTCGGTCTTGTATTGCACTGTACGAATGCCATGGGGCGCCGCTCTGGCATTCCTGTTTTACCCAGGCGACGTGTAAATGAAATAGTGTATGGAGAGTACTCGTTGAGTGCCGACGTTTCTACTGCTTCAGCGCTTCGCGCCAAACCGCGTGTTCGGGCTGGTTGGCATCCCCGCCGGTCGCGTTGGTCACCGCCGGTCTTCGCCTGCTGCTGCGCCGGGACTACCAGCCCGCAACACAGCACTCATGTGTCCCGACGTATTGCCAGATGGCGCCCATATCTCACGCAGCGCCTCTTCTATCGTCTTTAGACGACATTTTGCAACGAAGCACGCAGATACGCGGCCGATGTTTATCAGGGTAACCGCACAAATCATTCTGATATGAAAATAAATGCACAACATCAAGAACATTCAGTGGCGGTAGCCATCAGATGAAAACTCATACGAAATATAGCTTCTGCGAACAGCGATAATGAATTTACAGGTGAACACGAATTTCAAAAATATTTTAGCTCGTGCACAAAGAAGGCCACCGTGGCAAATTGGGTGAGGCCGCCGTGACGAACTGGATTAATAATATTTTCTGGCGTTTTACGTCCCAAAACCACGATATGATTATGAGAGACGCCGTAGTGGGGTCTCCGGAAATTTCAGCCATCTGGTGTTCTTTAACGTGCACTGACATATAGCACAATACACTGGCCGCTACCATTTCGTCTCTACAAATATGCGACCACCGCGGACGGGATCGAACCCGCGACCATCGGGTCAGCAGCCGAGCACCTTAGCCACTGATCTACCGTGGCGGACCCGAACTAGGTTAGTCAAAAAGAGAAAGGTATTCCCTAAAAAAGAAAGCGGGGGCGAGGGAAGGGGGGGGTGCGTCGACGTTTCAGTAAATGATGGTTGTCAGAAGAAAGGAACACATTTGAAAATGGTAGGTTGGAAATTCCTCTCATGGGTTCTGGATTCAAGCAGCCGCCTTTGCAACGTTTACCCGTGCTGGATGGCGCGTGGTAATGAAGTTAATGTCCGTTTAACGACCAATCTATCATGACTCATCATGTGCCATTCTGATTGCGCCTGTCGTTATTCGTCACAGACGTGGGCGTAGCCAGATATTTTTTTCGGGGGGGGGGGGGTTCAACCATGCTTTATGTGTGTTCGTGCGTGCGTTTGTATGTGTGCGTGTATATATACACAAGCAAAATTGAAACATTTTCTTGGGGGCTACGCCCCTGGTCACAGACATGCTGTTTGTTGCAGTAGCAGAAGTATAACTAAGACGCGAGGGGGACTGATGCACCCAAACACTTGCCTGTTTATGTTCTTTAAGAAAGTTGAAGCAATAGTTTTGCAAACATGTTGGATAATAATATCTGGGGTTTAACGTCCCAAAACCACGATATGATTATGAAAGACGCCGTAGTGGAGGGCTCCGGAAATTTCGACCACCTGGGGTTCTTTAACGTGCACCTAAATCTAAGTACACGGGCCTCAGGCTTTTTCGCCTCCATCGAAAATGCAGCCGCCGCGGCCGGGTTCGATACCGCGACCTTCGGGTCAGCAGTCGAGTGCCATAGCCAGTAGACCACCGTGGCGGGGCAACATGATGGAGAAAAGCACGCATATGACATTGCAATGGGTTATGTCGTAGAAAATTGCACGTTATCATTTCCCTGTCATGAGTACAATATCGATGTTATGTCCAAAGTGCTTCATTAATATGCTGTAGCCAGGATGAGGCAATACTGTAAGCAGCTGCGGAAGGTTGAAGCAGACAAGACGCAGAAGCTACGACAGCTTTCGAAGCTTGTCTAGTGTTTTGTGGCTTTGATCCTGTCAGTGCATGTTGTGCTGGTACATATGATGGACTGTCGAATAAATAAAGTGTTTTCTCTTTTTACTACCACGAACTCTCTTGAGTACCATTCTGCATTCTCTTTAATCATTTAGCCGCACCATACAATACTCGAGCTAAAGCAGCTTTTTCAGGCAGAAATATGTAAAATTCTTAGATCGTGCCAATACTGTGATAAAATTCTCGGCGCACCATAACGTATATATATTGCAGTCCATTTAGTTTTGAATATATATCAAAGAGCGGCTTCGTAGCCCAATAAATACGCCCAATAAAGTGGGCTGTCGCCCACTTTATTGGGCGTATTTATTGGGCTACGAACTGTCGCCCACTTTATTGCATTCTTTATCAATCCTGTATTTTACGAAGTGGGAGCGGCGCGTCAGGTGCTACTGCACGCCCCGAAAGATTTGAATAGAGTTACACTATTCCAGTACATTAAAGCATTCGCCTTCTCGCAAATGGTTACGAAAATTGGTAATAAGCGGTTCGTAGTAAAAGATTTTGTAGGGTCACTTGATCTCGTATGTGAAATGCCCCTTACGCATGATACCTGCTCTTTATATGATACTGACCGCAAATACATCAATAAATCTTTCGAGGGCAAATGAAGGGTGAAGTCAACACGCGTCACGGAACTGCAGATTTACATTTGTAGACAAAATGCGGGCCCGATCGCCTAGGCCACGGTCTTGCCGAGGCCGAACGTAGTTTTTATTAGCCTCACGCCGCATGCCGAACCGTCATGCATAAAACACTACAAAGTCTTTATATTTTACTTATGTGTACGATATTACAATACCACACAATCCTCACAGGACCTTGCGATATCGCTAAACACGCTAAAACACCGAATATTAGAAGCGTCAGGTTTGCGCTGGGTATGGCCAGGCGGCTACCGTCCCGCGCGTGCCTCCTTTCGGCAAGAAAGGGAAAGAGGTCCTCGATTTCTCCACATTCCAACGCGCCATCGCTCCACCTAAACTATTCTAACACCGTGGCTGAGTTGTTTCGGAATGAAACTGTGGCAGCACACTGCGCACAAACCGGCGCAGCCTCCGCCTCGTCACTTGCAGCCCGGCGTGACACGGCTGCATGCTACACCACTCCTCCGATAAGGGACAGCGCCACCGCAGCGTCTCCAGAGGCTTACGTCACCGACAGTGGCTATAAAACCAAGCTGCCAAGCTCTGAAGTCATCCTTCCTTCGCGACCCAACTGAGCGCAGCGTCGGTATGCTCGCCGCGCTGCTGCTACTTCGCTAATAAACAGTTGTTACGTTTATGTTGGGATGCGTCCTTCCATCGACACGGCATCCCACATCTGGTGACCCGGAAAACGAACGCACAGCACCGCCATGGCCGACCCGGAAGCGCTTGCCGCTCTTCGCGAACATGTACAAGAACTTCAACATCAACTGCAGGCCCTGCAGCAACAACATCCCGGCAACGTCTCCGCACCCCTGACCGTACCTGCCGGCTCCGCTGAGGATGTCAGAGCCCCTGCAGAAGGCATCCCGCACGCTGCCTCATACGACACCTGGTGTGTCGCTGTCAAGCTTCCACCGTTTTGGGCGGACTCGCCCGAGGTCTAGTTCGCCCAGGTCGAGGCCGAGTTCTCCTTGGCGCGCATCACGCAAGACCGGACCGGCTACAATTACGTCGTCGCCCACCTGGACGCACGTTATGCCAGCGAGGTCCGGGATATCCTGGCCAACCCACCAACGGCCAACCTCTATGAAAACCTGAAGACCGTACTCATCCGCCGCCTGTCGCTCTCGGAAGAACAGAAGGTACGCCAACTTCAGTCCGCAGAGCTTGCCGGGCGCAAACATTCGCAGCTCCTGCGCCACATGCGTGCGCTCGCGGGCAACATGCAAATCCAGGATTCCTTCCTGCGAGCGTTTTGGCTCCAGCGACTCCCGCCGCACGTCCAGGCAATTCTGCAGGCTCAGGTTAGGCTACCTCTCGACGAACTTGCGGAGTTTGCTGATCGCGTTGTCGAAGTCTCCTTGCCGCAGCTGTCGCCCACCATCCAGGCTGTCGCCGCACCGCTGAACACCGTGGAGCTTGCACGCCGTATCGACGACATCGATCGACAGCTCACCTACATTCAACAACGCCTGGGTGAACGTCTTCCGATGCACCAGCCCCGCCACTCGCAAAGCCGCGACCTTAACACCACTTCGTCGCGGCATCCCGATAACGGCCCGTGTTACTACCACAGACGTTTCGGGGACAGAGCCCGGCAATGTCGACCACCGTGTTCCGCTGGGCATGCCGAAAACGCCAACGGCAGCTCGAAGAGACGGCCGCAAGCTGCCAACCCGGAGGCCGTCGCTTCTTCGTCACCGACCAAATCACGAAGCAGTGGTTCCTTGTCGACAGCGGTTCAGACATTTGCTGCTACCCGCGATCCCATCTTCAAGGTCCCCGTCCGCCTACGTCTTTTGAGCTCAGTGCGGCAAACCGCTCCACAATCAAGACGTACGGCTCGCTCCGCCTGCACATCCACCTCAGAAACGTACGCCGTGACCTTTGCTGGAATTTTGTCACCGCCGACGTCGCCGAGCCAATCATCGGCTCAGACTTTCTGGCCCACTACAACCTCCTTCCGGACTGCCGCAACGACATCCTCATCGACGCGACAACGGGACATTCCACACCAGGCCAGCGAACGACCGCTCAACAGCCAAGCATCAAGGTACTAAGTGTTGACAATCATTCGCCGTACCACGCCATCCTCGCCGAATTTCCCGGATAGACGCGCCCCAGCGGGCTGCCACGCAAAGTGCAGCACACCACCGTGCACTACATCCGCACCACTTCAGGCCCCCCGGTTTTCTGCCGCGCCCGTCGCCTTGCCCCGGACCGCATGTGCATAGCCAAAGCAGAGTTCGAGGCCATGCTCCGCGAAGGAATAGCCCGCCGCTCTGACAGTCCATGAACCTCGCCACTCCACCTTGTTCCGAAGAAGACCGAAGGCTGGCGGCCCTGTGGGGACTACCGTGCCCTCAACGCGCGCACCATCCCGGACAGGTACCCCGTCCACCACATACAGGACTTCGCCCATCGCATTTATGGCTGCCACGTGTTCTCTGTGCTAGACTTGGTGAAGGCGTACACACAGATACCGGTCAATCTGGATGACGTCCCGAAAACGGCAATCATCACTCCTTTCGGCTTGTTCGAGTTTCCCTTCATGAGCTTCGGCCTGAGGAACGCTGGACAAACCTTTCAGAGCTTCATCGACGAAGTCGTCTGTGGCCTCGACTTCTGCTTCGTTTACCTTAAGGACATACTGGTATTTTCCCGCGACGCCGAAGAGCACCACAGGCACCTTCGTCTGCTGTTTCAACGCCTCGATGACCACGGTCTACTGGTCAATATCCAAAAAAGCACGCTAGGCGCTTCCGTCGTCCGCTTCCTCGGCCACGAAGTTTCATCGGAGGGAACTCGGCCCTTGCCCCAACGCATCTCGGACCTGCAAAGTTACCCTCAACCCGCCACTGCTAAAGGCATTCGCCGTTTCCTTGGCATGCTGAACTTCTACAGGCGTTTCTTGCCACACGCAGCCGACTACCAGGCTTCCCTCCATGATGCTTTGGCTGGCCTGCGAGGAAACTAACCCGTCACGTGGACACCGACGTTAGCGAAAGCTTTCGAAGATTGCAAAGCCGCCCTCTGCACCGCCACGCTTTTGCACCCATCCCGTGCCAGACGCTCCCTTGGGACTCTTCACGGACGCATCTAGCTTCGCCATCGGCAACGC